>NC_140166.1:138058076-138244713 GCF_963971535.1 Notolepis coatsorum | reverse complement strand
AGGATGGCTTAGAGTAGACGACAGAGTACAGCAACTTGCAATGGGCCTGGTCTACAAGATACACTACGCGACCAAGGTACCCATGTACATGTCAAAATACTTCCCAAAGGTCAGTGAATACCACGATCACAACACCAGAGGGAGCTCCACAAATCATGTTAAACCCAGATTCGGCTCAAACAAGGGACTAAACACGTTTCGCAATTATGCCACATCAATGTGGAACGCCCTACCCAAAGCTGCTTTCAAAAACACTCTGAAAGAACACCTACGGGAGACTGCAATTCAAAACTGGCCCCTACAAATGTGCTAACCCAGTTGTACAGTAAAAGACCAAGTATGGCTTTGTCAGTATTCCAATGTACAGTGTACAGTGTGTGTGTGTCCCTACCCAACCCCCCCCCACCCACCTCCAATGTACAGCCCCCACCCACCCAACCCCACCCCACCCACCCAACCTCCTCCAATGTACAGTTTCTACATCAAATGTATATACACTCTTTTTCTGGACACTTTTTGTATCACAAACAGTACTGTATTTGCAAATCTGATATGTCATAAATGTATAGATAGCAGTACTGTCTATCTGTATGTCATGTATGTCATATATGTTATGATGAATTGAAAATGGGGGACCCTGATGTAAACAAGACGAAAGTCTTTCTCTGGTTTGCTTCCCTTAACAATTGTATGTATTGAGCTGTACTGTACTGTACCCATTCTGCAATCTGTTAATAAACTTTTCAATCAATCAGTCAACATTTGTAATCTTGTTTTTAGCGCCTTTGAGGTGCTTTGGTACCATGAGGTGCAAGCTAGTCGTAGTACCCTTGAATGAGTGCTCCTGCCAGAGTCTTCAGAGTTACCCTCGGGATTCAGCCCTCGGGATGAATAAAGTATTTCTATTCTATTCTATATCTCTCATATATCACTTGTCTTACATAATCATTACACCGTTTCCATTGTCTGTCCGTTAATGTCGCACCAAAAACGACCAAACCAAATTCCTTGTGTGTGCAAACTACTTGGCAATAAAGACTGTACCTAATTCCATGTATGTGCAAACTACTTTACCAAACTCCTTGTGTGTGAAAACTACTTGGCAATAAAGACCTTACCAAATTCTTTGTATGTGCAAACTACTTGGCAATAAAGACCTTTCTGATTCTGAAAAAGTTCGAGCCAGCCAGGAGTCGAACCTAGAATCTTCTGATCCGTAGTCAGACGCGTTATCCATTGCGCCACTGGCCCGATGTGAGCCGATGACAAATATCAGATTCTTATATCTAAACAAATCCAAATCGCAGATAATCCGGTTGAAACCGACAACTAATAATTATGTGAATCCAACGTTTATGTGACGTTCACTTTGTATCCGTATCATCAGCGAATGCACTTTATTACATAACTGATCCTTGGAAGTTGGAACGTCAGTCGCCAAGGAGGAGTAGCATTTCAACTCTGATGTGATGAATGAATGAATGAATGAAAACTTTATTTAACAGATTGCAGAATGGGTACAATACAGTACGGCTCAATACATACAATTGTTAAGGGGATGCAGACCTGAGAAAGACGTTTGTCTTGTTTCCATCAGGGTCCCCCATTTTCAATTCATATAGACATATATGACATACATGACATACAGATAGTCAGTACTGCTACATCTATACATTTATGACATACCAGATTTGCAAATACAGTACTGTTTGTGATACAGAAGGAGTCAAGAAAAGGGAGTATATACATTTGACGTAGAAACTGTACATTGGAGGAGGTTGGGTGGGGGGGGTTGGGTACATTGGGATATTGACAACCATACTGGGTAATTTACATTGGAGGTGGTTGGGGGGGGGGGGGGGGGGCGGGGGGCACACTGTATAAACAATGCTCCTTGTTCCTGCTACAAGTCATCAGAATCAGAAAGGTCTTTATTGCCAAGTAGTTTTCACATATATAAAAAATAACACATACACTCAATTAAAATAGAAGCACAATAGAATATAATCAAATACAAATAAAATACAGTAGTTAAGCTACCCCCACGCCCCCCCTCACGAGCTCCATGTAACGCGGAAGTGCAATGGTCTCTATACTGCGACACGTCACTGTGTGAGGTCAGAGTCACGAGCTCCATGTAACGCGGAAGTGCAGTGGTCTCTATACTGAGACACGTGATTGATTGATTGATTGATTGATTGATTGATTGATTGATTGATTGATTGAAAAGTTTATTAACAGATTGCAGAATGGGTACAGTACAGTACAGCTCAATACATACAATTGTTAAGGGGATGCAGACCAGAGAAAGACTTTCGTCTTGTTTACATCAGGGTCCCCCATTCTCAATTCATCATAACATATATGACATACATGACATACAGATAGACAGTACTGCTACATCTATACATTTATGACATATCAGATTTGCAAATACAGTACTGTTTGTGATACAAAAGTGTCCAGAAAAAGAGTGTATATACATTTGACGTAGAAACTGTACATTGGAGGAGGTTGGGTGGGTGGGGTGGGGTTGGGTGGGTGGGGGCTGTACATTGGAGGTGGGGGGGGGGGGGGTGGATTGGGTAGGGGGGACGCTTATTGCTTATTAACAGCGGAGGAGTGCTGCCGAGTGCTTCCGCGTTTTCCCTGATTGGCTGCGACACGCCCCGCGGCAGGCAGAGCGGAGCGGCAGAGCTTGCGGCATTATGTAGCCGTAATCCGCGATGATTTTCATTCGAAGCTTAGCTCACCTGGCAGCGCTGTGGTCCTGCGGTCCGTTGGTGACAAGTTCAAATCCCATAAATTTTTCTTTCGCCGGTTAAGGTTAGGCATGGTTAAGGTTAAGGTTAAGGTTAGGCATTGTTTCGGAGTTGGTTAAGGTTAGAAGGGTTAAGTTTAGGCGCTGTTAAGGAGCTGGTTAAGGTTAGAGTTTGTCTTAGAGAATGGCAATATTCTTTCTATGGTTAAGGTTAAGGTTAGGCATGGTTAAGGTTAAGGTTAGGCATTGTTTCGGAGTTGGTTAAGGTTAGAAGGGTTAAGTTTAGGCGCTGTTAAGGAGCTGGTTAAGGTTAGCGTTTGTCTTAGAGAATGGCAATAGACAGCCTATTTCCGCACTGCCGCTCTCTCGCGCTGCCGCGGTCACATTGTCACATTCTTGCACTCCTCCGCTGTTAATAAGCAACACGCAGGGGGACACACACATTTTACACTGTACATTGGAATACTGACAAAGCCTTGGTCATTTACTGTACAACTAGGTTAGGACATTTGTAGGGGCCAGTTTCGAATTGCTGTCTCACTTAGGTGTTTTTTTAGAGTGTTTTTGAAAGTGGGTAGTGATTCACATTCCTTTACAGCTTTGGGTAGGGCGTTCCACATTGATGTGGCATAATTGCGAAACGTGTTTAGTCCCTTGTTTGAGCCGAATCTGGGTTTAACATGATTTGTGGAGCTCCCTCTGGTGTTGTGATCGTGGTATTCACTGACCTTTGGGAAGTATTTTGACATGTACATGGGTACCTTGGTCGCGTAGTGTCTTGTAGACCAGGCCCATTGCAAGTTGCTGTACTCTGTCGTCTACTCTAAGCCATCCTAGGTTGTCAAAGTGGGCAGGGGTGAGGTGGGTTCTAGGAGTCAGGTCAAGCAGTAGTCTGACTAGCTTGTTTTGAGATGTTTGTCTGTTTGTCGTCACTGTCTGAGGTCAGACTGAGTGACGAGCTCAATGTAACGCGGAAGTGCAGTGGTCTCTCTATACTGGGCAAAACAGAGTCCATTCTCTTTGGTTCAAATAACAAACTCAGCAAGACCGACGGTTCAGTTACAGTGGGTGACAATATTGTCACAAGGAAAGAAGATATTACCTACCTGGGTTCCATCCTAGAGGCAAATCTTTCCTGTGACAAAATGGCATCCAATGTAATAAAAAAAAGTCAACCAACGAACTCGATTCTTGTACCGGATCTCCTCACTGGTAAACAAGAATACCCTGAAGACTCTGGCAGGAGCACTCATTCAAGGGTACTACGACTATGCTTGCACCTCATGGTACCAAAGCACCTCAAAGGCGCTAAAAACAAAATTACAAACATCAAAACAAACTGGTCAGACTACTGCTTGACCTTACTCCTAGAACCCACCTCACCCCTGCCCACTTTGACAACCTAGGATGGCTTAGAGTAGACGACAGAGTACAGCAACTTGCAATGGGCCTGGTCTACAAGATACACTACGACCAAGGTACCCATGTACATGTCAAAATACTTCCCAAAGGTCAGTGAATACCACGATCACAACACCAGAGGGAGCTCCACAAATCATGTTAAACCCAGATTCGGCTCAAACAAGGGACTAAACACGTTTCGCAATTATGCCACATCAATGTGGAACGCCCTACCCAAAGCTGTAAAGGAATGTGAATCACTACCCACTTTCAAAAACACTCTCAAAAAACACCTAAGGGAGACTGCAACTCGAAACTGGCCCCTGTAAATGTCCGAACACAACCCCCTCCAATGTACAGTAAATTACCAAGTATGGTATTGTCAATATTCCAATGTACAGTTTTGTTTGTACAGTTGTACAGTGTCCCCCACCCACCCCTCCTACCCAACCCCCCCCCCCCCACTCCTACCCAACCCCCCCCCCCCCCCCACCCAACCACCTCCAATGTACAGTCCCCCCCCCCCCACCCCCCCCCCCCCTACCCAATCCAATGTACAGTTTCTACGTCAAATGTATATACTCTTTTTTCTGTATCACAAACAGTACTGTATTTGCAAATCTGGTATGTCATAAATGTATAGATGTAGCAGTACTGTCTATCTGTATGTCATGTATGTCATATATGTTACGATGAATTGAAAATGGGGGACCCTGATGTAAAACAAGACAAAAGTCTTTCTCTGGTCTGCATCCCCTTAACAATTGTATGTATTGAGCTGTACTGTACTGTACCCATTCTGCAATCTGTTAATAAAGTTTTCAATCAATCAATCAATCAATCAATCAATCAATCAATCAATCAATCAATCAATCAATCAATCAATCAATCAATCAATCAATCAATCAATCAATCAATCAATCAAAGTCACGAGCTCCATGTAACGCGGAAGTGCAGTGGTGGGGTCAGAGTCACCGTAAGTCACGAGCTCCATGTAACGCGGAAGTGGAGTGGTCTCTATACTGACACGTCACTGTCTGGGGTCAGAGACCGGAGGAGCAAAGATGGCGACCACCTACGAGAGCTTCAACCTGTAAGTCTTGTTAGAAAACGAATTGTTATATATTTGCTTGTGGTATGTCATATTGATATAGAGCGAAGATATACGTGTTGTTGTTACAGAATAGTTTCGGATAATTCTCAGAAAGAACGGCTCTGTTTGGGGCTCGTTGGGACCCGCTCTCGTCGTTGTTGTTATTAATTCTTCCCACAGCAACAGAGCGGCTAACAAGCTAACATGCTAGCTAGCTGTGTCGCTGGTTAACCTGCGAGGATGTGCATTAAGTTACTGTTCAGTTCACATGAGTTATGTCAGTAATAATAAACAAGTCTGGGGTTTGAGAGATTCGAGACCGATTGAATGAAATAGTGTTCACGTCGATGTGTACTATGGACCTGTGGCATGACGTTAGCCGGTCCAGGGGATTGTGGAAACTTCTTCCCCCTCAAAATCATGTATATACTCTATTTTTTAGACTCGTTTTGTATCACAAACAGTGCTGTATTTGTAAATCTGGTATGTCATACATGTCTAGATGTAGCAGTACTGTCTATCTGTATGTTGTAGTGACGGAGGAAAGAGGAATAAACGGAGGTAACGTAATGCTTGTTTATTGTACAAAGCCACGTCAGTAAACAAGAACACAAGAGCACATGAATCGCTAACACAGTAATGAATGAATAACAGTGAGTGCAACCGCAATAGATGTCCCCTCTGGCTGCGGCGCCAGATCATTCGTTCCCTCCCACTACACAACACAGTCAGAGGAGAACACAAACCAATACTGTAGTCACTACACCAGCCCCCCCAGTGTTCACCTCAATATACGAAATCCTCACGGTCAGGAGGTGCGGGAGGGGGTGTGACAGCGTCCGTCACATCCTCCTGCCGAGCAGGATGGGGGTCAGTGACCAGACGCTCACGAGCGGCGGGAGGTCTGAGGGGTCGCAGGGGGGAATGGCCCCGGCCTGCGCGGCGGCAGGGCCAAGTCCAGGGGCAGTTCGATCCACGGACACACACTCAGGCCTACCCCTCACGTCGACCACAAAGTTCTTGGCCCTGGCCTCGATGACGCGGAAGGGTCCGTCGTAAGGAGCGCGTAGCGGAGTCCTGTGGCCATCGTGACGGATGAACACGAACCTCGCCGAGTGCAGCTCCGGGGGCATCCTCGACGTAGGGACCCCTCACCCCATGCTGCGTAGTCGGGACCGGGACGAAAGTCCTGGCGCTGTCCAGCAGCGAGGCGCGCTGAGCAGCGGCAGACCAGGGCTCTGTCGACCTGGGAATAAAGTCACCGGGGACCCGTAACGGCTGTCCAAAAACCAGCTCGGCCGACGGCGACTGGAGGTCCTCCTTTGGCGCCGTCCTGAGCCCCAGCATGACCCACGGGAGCTTGTCCAGCCAGTCGCCGTCCGTGAGGCTGGCTCGAAGGGCGGCCTTCATGGAGCGATAAACGCTCGCAGAGCCCATTTGCCTGCGGATGGTAGGCGGTCGTACGGTGGAGCTTGACCCCCAGACTCTCCGCCACCGCCGCCCACAGTTCCGAAGTGAACTGTGAGTCACGGTCAGAGGAGAGATCAGCCCGGGTGCCGTAGCGGGAGACCCACACCGCGATGAACGCCCGGGCCAGGTCGGGGGCCGTCGTTGAGGAGAGTGGGACCACCTCCGGCCAGCGAGTCGTCCTGTCCACCATGGTGAAAAGGTAGTTGTATCCGTGCGAGGGGGGCAGCGGTCCTACCAGGTCCATGTTGACATGGTCGAACCTCCGCTCGGGCACGGAGAACTGTTCCAGGGGGGCCTTGATGTGTCGATGCACCTTGGCGCGCTGGCAGGCGGTGCACGTGTCGACCCAGGCTCTCACATCCCTCTTGAGCCCTTGCCATACAAACTTCTCCGACACCAGTCGCGAGGACGGCTTCCTGCCAGGGTGAGACAAGCCGTGTATGGCCTCGAAGGCAGGGCGTCTCCAGTTGGCGGGGACTACCGGCCGGCGGCCGCGGCTGACCCATGGAGACGTCGCACAAGAGCGTAACCCCCGCGTCACCGAACACTACCTCCTCCAGGCGCAGTCCAGTGTCCGACGACTTGAGCGCTTGGACGGCAGGATCGGCGCCCTGGTCCGCAGCCATGCTGACGTAGTCCAAACCCAGCTGCACCGCACCGACCACCGCCCTTGAGAGACAATCTGCCACCTGGTTGGACTTCCCAGCAACGTGCTGGATGTCCGTGGTGAACTCAGACACGTAGGCGAGCTGGCGCTGCTGGCGGTCGGACCACGGCTCTGCCGCCTTGGACATGGCGTGCGTGAGCTGCTTATGGTCCACATAGGCCGTAAACTCGCGTCCCTCTAGCAAGAAACGGAAGTGCCTGACAGCTAGCCACAGCCCGAGGAGCTCCCTGTCGAACGTGCTGTACCTCTGTTCCCTGGGCGACAGCTGGCGGCTAAAGAAGGCAAGCGGCTGCCAGGCGTCCCCAACCCACTGCTCGTACACCGCTCCCACAGCAAAGTCAGAGGCGTCCGTGGTGAGAGCGGTGGGCGCAGAGGGCGAGGGGTGGGCCAACATGGCCGCGCGGGCCAGGGCCTCCTTGGTGTCTTGAAAAGCCTTGACCCGCTCTGTCGTCCAGTCCACCGGCTGCTTCAGCGTCTTGCCCTTCTGGGCGTCGTACAGAGGCCGCAGGATGTGAGCGATGTGGCGGAGGAAGCGATAATAAAAGGTCACCATCCCGATGAACCCCTTGAGCTCGCTGACTGTGCGGGGGTGCGGAAATGCGGCGACCGCTTCCACCTTCGAGGGGAGGGGGGTCACCCCCTCTGCGGAGACCCGGTGCCCGAGGAAGTCGATGGCGCCCCGCCCGAACTCACACTTCGCCGGGTTGACGATCAGCCCATGCTGGCTGAGCCGTGAGAACAGGGTTCGGAGGTGGGACAGGTGCTCCTCCTCTGTGGTGCTCGCTACGAGGATGTCGTCCAAGTAGACGAAGAGGAATGGCAGGTCCCGGAGCACCGAGTGCATGAGGCGTTGGAAGGTCTGCGCCGCGTTCTTCAGGCCGAAAGGCATTCTCAGGAACTCGAAAAGCCCAAAGGGCGTGACGACGGCCGTCTTGGGGACGTCCTCGGGGTGCACCGGTACCTGATGGTACCCCCGTACCTGGTCCATTTTTGAGAAGAAGCGATTGCCTGCCAGGTTCGCTGCAAAGTCCTGGACATGCGGGACCGGGTAGCGGTCAGGCTTGGACGCGTCGTTGAGGCGTCTGTAGTCCCCACATGGGCGACACCCACCGTCTGACTTAGGGACGATGTGCAGGGGAGACGCCCAGGGGCTGTTCGAGTGTGCAAACTCCGCCCTGGCGACGGCCAGCTTCTCCGGGTTGAGGCGTCTGGCCCTGGCGTAGAGGGGAGGCCCACTGGTCTCAATGTGGTGCTCCACCCCGTGTTTCACCGTGGGCGCGTAAAAAGTGGGCTTGCCCAGGTCGGGGAACTCAGCGAGTAGCCGAAGGTACTGGTCACTTTCGGCGAGTGTATTGGACCACCCGCCGTAAACGGCCTCCCCCTGCGTACGCAAAGGAAGCGAAAGTCTGTGAGTTGACCAGGCGCTTGTTCCCCACGTCCACTAGCAGGTTGTGGGCGCACAGAAAATCCGCGCCAAGGAGGGGGAATGTGACAGCCGCAACGACAAAATCCCACGAAAAACATTGTCCTCCGAAGCACACGTCCACTGCCCTTGTGCCGTAAGAGCGGATGGGCGTGCCGTCCGCACCCGCCAACTGCGGACCGCGCTCCTCCCTTGCCACATCCGACCTCTCTGCCGGAATGATGCTCCACTGGGCACCCGTGTCGCAAAGGAAACTGCGACCATAGGCGGTGTCTCTGATGAAGAGCAGCCTGTTGGTGACGCCAGCGCTCTGGGCCACTACTGAGCGCCGGCCCGCCGTTTCCCGTAGGTCCGAAGGTGCAGGGCGAGCGGCACCGTCTGGCCTTGGCGCCAAACGTGGCATGGAAGAAGCAATGGCCCGCTGCGTTACTGTGCTGGCCAGAAGGTCTGGCGTCCTCCCTCGCTCTCCTGCGACGGTCCGGTGGCGGGGCGGTCGCGGGAGCGAGCAGGTCAGTGGACCGCTGAGGCATGGCCAAAACAAAACGGTCCGCCTCCCTGGCCAGTGCCATCCTCACTTGTGCCGGCAGCGTGCGCATGAACAGCTCCGTAAAGAGGATCATGGGGTCTTCGGTCCCCAGCAAATTCAGCATCCTCTCCATGCGCGCAGAAGGTCTCTCGTCTCCCAATTCCGACATAGCAAATAGGCGGCGCACCCTCTCTGCAGCGGACAGTTCAAAAGTATCTAGCAGTAGGGTCTTGAGGCGCTCATATTTGTTTGTCGCTGGGGGATCAGACAAAAAACCTACCACTCTAGCTGCGGTGGAGCTGCCCAACACTGCCACCGTGTGGTTGTACCGGTCGTCGTCGTCACCCACGTTGCTCTTGTTGAAGTTTGCTTACACAATAGCAAACCATGCAGCCGGAGTCGACTCCCAGAACTCAGGTAGCCTGAGCGTGGGCGCGCGCGCACCATGCGCTTCCCTGACGGGGGATGGTGATGGCTGCCGATGGCCTGAACGTCTTTCTCGTCCGGACATTTTGAAAGAATGTTCGTTCGCTGATTATTGTACACAATTCGCTGTAACAAAAATCTGCGTCGGGGTCACCAGTGTAGTACTGGAGGAAAGAGGAATAAACGGAGGTAACGTAATGCTTGTTTATTGTACAAAGCCACGTCAGTAAACAAGAACACAAGAGCACATGAATCGCTAACACAGTAATGAATGAATAACAGTGAGTGCAACCGCAATAGATGTCCCCTCTGGCTGTGGCGCCAGATCATTCGTTCCCTCCCACTACACAACACAGTCAGAGGAGAACACGAACCAATACTGTAGTCACTACACCGTCATGTATGTCATATTTTCGTCTTGTTTACATCAGGGTCCCCCATTTTCAATTCATCATAAGTTATGATGAATTGAAAATGGGGGACCCTGATGTAAACAAGACGAAAGTCTTTCTCTGGTCTGCATCCCCTTAACAATTGTGTGTATTGAGCTGTACTGTATTGTACCCATTCTGCAATCTGGTAATACAAATGTCAATCAATCAATCAATGTTCGCTACTTAACAAGTCACAACGGGAAACTTGCCAGAACAGATATGCAACCCCTCTTTGGCAGCTGATAATGATGGTTAGCTTCATACAGTACTGTAGCTACATTTACATTTGCTCTTGTTGTTGTCATTTACCAACAGGCACACTACACCCGAGAAGTTTTATATTGAAGCTTGTGACGATGGTTCGAATGATGTTCTTGCCATTGACAGAGTGTCGACGGAGATGACCCTCACAGGTAATTTATTTAATTTGGGGGGGGGGGGGGGGGGGGGCAACGAGGAAACAAAAATGGATGTTTCTGATCATATGTTTAAATATCTCACCTGTCGAATTCTGGATGTAGTCATATATCCAACACCAGGGTGCCTGAGACAAAATCTCATCTCATACTTTTATATCTGTAGATACTATATCTGTACATATCCCTTACTTACTCTTACTAGTTACGCTGGTGGTCAGTACAACTTACTACCATAGTGTCTTTATACCTGTATCACTGTACATATGAATACTACAACTCATACATCTGATTAGCACTATTACTTAGTACTGTAGTACTCATTTATATTTTTGTTATCCAGTTTAATCATTACATTGTATATGACTATTGCACTTTATTGTTACATTTGCACTGTTGGATGCCAAACTTATTTTTGTTGTACTGTACTTGTGCTGTATGATGACAATACATTTGAATCTTGGAGGTGTTTGGCTATCACAGATACTGTCTATGTGCAGAAAATGGCTTCGGTTATTCAATCACACCCTCTAGTAATGCCGATGTGCTGGTATTATGATGATAGGAATGAATCCAGAGTTGTTTGGCACAGGGTTTGAAATTAACGGGGGCTTGGGGCAAAAATGCCCTCGAAAATTGACCAAATGCCATCGAAAATCAGTTAAGGGGGGCAAGAAAAGCCCCTGACAGTTTACTAATTATATATATGCTCTACAGTGCGAGCATTTCCCTCGTATTTGCCCCTAAAATAATATTTGTGTGTGCGAACCGGAAAAATCATTTACTTGCAGTGTGCGAGATGAGTGAAGATTACAAAACGGCTCCGCTGTTAATAGTTCAGAAACTGGACTGAAATTCAGTTTTTGGGTGGAATGTTTGTTGCAAGGAGGGAGGGAGGCGGGGCCCGCTGCGTGTTACAGGGTACTTGAGAGGTGCGAACGCAGACAGACAGAGAGCTCTGCTTTCATCAAGCATGCATAGTGTAACATTAAGTTACACTGCTATCTTAACGTTAGCAAGCTAAGCATCTGCATAGCGCAACCTGTGTAACGTTAAGTAACTTGTGTTCGGCGGGGAAAGACCGTTCCATTTGTAACACAACTTCAAAGAATAACATCCAAATCCGATCCCGATGCGCATTTCCCTCATTCCACAGCGCTGAGCGTGCAACGTATTTCATTGATAGATCTGGCCAGAGCCTATACTCACAAACGTTCCAGTGCTGTCTTCGGGATGATTTTTGTCCAAACGTCCATTCAAAACTTGTATTATGAAATAATTCTGGGATGTCTGACTATTTCCCTATGCATTGGTGCGAGTTCAGCTGACAGTCCATAGAGTCCATGACATAAGTTCATGAGATGCTCTGTTCTTTTGTTGTGTTTGAGGTGGATGTTGTTGCGTGTGTGGGGTTTTTCATGTATCAATTTGAAACAAGCCTCTTGACTGTTGGAATTAGGGATGTTAAAAATAAAATAGCTAATAATATTATTCAATATTAGACATTCATTGATCCAGAGGCAACCGGCTATTCGTCTGCTATTTGTAGATATATCAAGACAACAACACAACTTGCCCTCAGGGACAATCATATTTAATCTATTTAGATAGAGTATGTATGTATTATTTACAGATAATTGAAGGTACCTCAAAACATGAAACCAAGCCATGTCACACATCGTGTGTGTGTGTGTGTGTGTGTGTGTGTTACTTGAACAATTGTCACTGTGCTCCTAAGTTTCTTTGTGTGCTCCTAAATTTGTATTTAGATTTTATTTATTAACATTTTATTTAGGAGCACATGTGCTCCTTGGGAAAAAGGTTAGCGTAGAGCCCTATATATGGAGACATTAACATTACGTTATCAAACATAGGGACGAAGACTGTAAAAAAAAGTGTCAACAATGTTTTATAATCTTTATGTTAACACTTTGGTTGCCATGGGTTAAATTCATGATATACCATAGGTTGCCGGCTCTATTTGTCTATGGAGAAGTACCCCTTCTTTGCATGGCTATAACTTTTTAAATTATATTGCTACATTGCCATTATTAGGGCCCATTCAAAGTCCTATATGTATTGTTCATTGTGTAGCAACGTTAAACTTTTTCATTCACATATTCATAGTAAAGTATGGTCTAATGCAGGGGTTCCCAAACTTTTCAGGCCGCGGCCCAAAAAATAAGGCATC
Organism: Notolepis coatsorum; assembly: GCF_963971535.1. Taxonomy (NCBI): domain Eukaryota; kingdom Metazoa; phylum Chordata; class Actinopteri; order Aulopiformes; family Paralepididae; genus Notolepis; species Notolepis coatsorum. The sequence continues at coordinate 138,231,905 of NC_140166.1, read as the reverse complement.
AGAGAGCCGCGGCCCAATGCACATCGTCAGGCTTTTTTTTTTTTTTTTTTTGTCATGCGACCGATTTTTTAAGCCAAATATCACTTCAATCCTATTAAGTTAGTTCAAGTTAGTTATTCATTTATATGTGCAATTTATGAGAGGGCTAACTTGTTGCAAAATAATAATGATAATAATAATAATAATAGCCTCATTAAAATACTATTTTGCTTCGGTTGTTTTCAGCGTTTTATGTGCATAGTTATTTAGTTTGAAATATTTCGTTGAAATAAGTAGATTTTTCGTTTTTGTTTATTTATTAAGTTAATATAAAACCATATAGTCACATTTTAGAATGTGTAAATGCATGCTTTTAATGTTTTTTAAGTGGCGAGTGACTTTTTTTGTTATTGCAGTCGCTCCCCTTCCGTCTGCTTTGGGATAGGACTCAGGAGCAGAGGTGGTTGAAACGCGCAAACTTCACACGCACTAATAAGCATTGGAGGCTATTAACAGTTTCACTATTAACAAGTTTCACCTGAAGAAGGCAAACGCGAAACATTGGTGACAATAAACAGCAAAGAGACAATTGAGTGTGCAACTTTCTTTATCGTTTTCAGTACGTTCTGTCAGTCTGCACCTCTTAAACGTTTTTGGGTGTGCTCCACCTTGTGCTATTAACATGCACAATAACTACACACAATAACAAAAACAACACAATAACCAAACAACCATGAAATGAATATAGGCCCTACATATAGATTCTATGATTATGAAAAACGTGTAGGCCTATGTACTTCAGAAAATGAACTATTTAAAAGCATCACAGTAGTTTGCTATATATAAAGAGATTATTATCACTTGCAGACTGATTGTCACAGATTCAACTAATATTATTTTATCATTCATCATGCTGCATATTTATTGCGTGGACTTGGGCTGTCTCTAACAAAGTGTGATGCCATGCTGTCACGCAGTCTGTCAACCCTCTCTCCTGTGGTGCGTTTATGGACGCCTGCATCACACCTGAATGAGAGTATAACAACGATGTTATGGTTCTGACCGTTTCCCCCCTGCTCACAGACATAGGAGGTGGTTGTGAAACATGCAAACGTTACGCAGTAATAAGCATTGGATGCTTTTAACACGCACAATAACTATACACAAAATAACACAATAATCAAACTATAAAATTAATACATATAGCGCGTTTAATTTAGTATAGGCGCCGCTAATGTTCAACTCACCTAATGAGATGGATGGGCACTATGCTTGGAGCACAACAAGTCCAGTCTGGGCTTGATTTTGGAGACAGCGACTCGGAGATCATCCTCCACATTCAGACGTGATCTGTACTTGTTTTTTATATAGGTCAGGGCAGAGAATGTTTTTTCGCATAGGTATGTCGATCCAAATGGCAACAATACATCCATTGCGGCATTGGATAGCTGTGCGTATTCCCCCTCAACGGATATCCAGAACTCAGCCAGCGGCTTGGACTGAAACTCCGTCTTTAAGGTTCGGTCGCTTGACAGTTCAACAAGCGCATCCTCCAGGTCGGATGGCAGGTGTGATGCTGTTACTGTGAATGGGGATCTTATCCAGTCATGCTGTTCTGGTGCTGTTTCCTCGGGGAAATACTTTTTAAATCGTTCAAGAAGGGCTTTGAGGTGACTGGTTATGGACATCTTCACTGTGTTCACACTGAGTTCATTTTCCTCCATAAACTCATCCAGCTCTGGAAACATATCAATCCTGCCCATTGCTACCCGTGCAATCCAACGCTCGAGTTTCCTCATGAACGCCAGTATTTTGTCATTGAGCGACAGGATGCTTGTATTTTCACCCTGTAGTGAGAGATTAAGTCCATTCATTTTATCAAATATGCCAGACAGATAGGCTAGCCTTGTTATCCAGCCAGGATCGGAGAGGTGGGCAGCGAGCTGGGGCGCATTCTCCGCCAGAAACAAGCGCACCTCATCCCGCAGCTCAAACAGGCGCGTGAGGACATTTCCTCGTGAAAGCCACCGCACCTCAGTATGGAACAGCAGGCCTTCATGCTCAGAGCCCATTTCGTTGCAGAGAGATGCAAACAGCCTGGTGTTGAGTGGACGAGATTTTATATAGTTGACTATTTTTATGGCTGTGTCAAGAACACCTTTAAGCTCTGCATCGAGCGTTTTGCCCGCAAGAGCTTCTCTGTGAATGATACAGTGTGTGAACTTCACGTGAGGTGCCACTTGCAAGACTCTGGCTTTCAGTCCTTTATTTTTCCCCACCATCGCCCCAGCGCCGTCGGTACACACACCAACACACTCGTTCCAAGACAGTCCCTCCTCTTTCAGTTTCTCATCCAGTTTTAGGAAAACATCCTCACCTGTGCATGTTCCCTCCAGTGCAGTGCACACAAGCATGTCCTCCTCCAGCTTCCCATCAAATGTGTACCTCACAAATACAAGCAACTGGGCACAGTTCGAGATATCTGTCGATTCGTCTAGTTGCAAAGCATATTTGCCTTGCTTCACTCTGTCAATAAGCTGACACTTGATGTCCTGGGCCATATCTGTGATGCGCCGGGCAATTGTGCCGTTCGAGAGCGGCACGGATTCAATTTCACGAGCCAGTTTATCCCCATGCATATTCCGACTCAAAGCTATAGCAGCGGGTTTGATGAGAGTTTCCCCGATTGTGTGTGGCTTTTTTGCCCGAGCAATTAAATATGCCACCTCATATGAGGCCTTTTGCGCTTTCGCAGGGACTGATGTTTGTGTATATATCACCTTGTTTTGGCCTAGCAACTCTCGCTCTTTTCGGCGAAAAAAATCAACGTGTTTCTCAGCGAGAGAGGGGTGCTTTGTTTTTAAATGCCGTATCATTTTGGAAGGCTTTAAGCTTTCATTTGAAAGGACGTCGGCACACACGACACATTGAGGAAGTTGCACCTCGTTCACAACTTTACATATGAATCCATGTTGGATATATTCCTCACGATATTTTCGATATCTATGACTATAGGTAGGCTGTCGCTGGTCCAACTTTGGGTCGGTGCTTCTTTGTGTCGCACTTGGCCCTGGTCCCACATCATCCACATGGCTACTTTGACTATCACCTCCTCCCAATCCCGTGTCAGTTGATGGCCTTTCTGGCGGTGGAACTGCTTCTCGACTCTCCTCCGCTGGCTTCTCTGCTTCTCTGCTTTTTGCCGCAATTAACCAACGTTTCATTTTGAATTTGAGCTAGCTAGCAACAAGTATACATTTGCAACCGAAATTCAAATAACCACAGTGTGTGTCGCTAGTGTCTCGCCGTACCTCAAGTCAATCAAGAGTTTTATTTGTCACGCATACGAGTATACAAGGTGGTCTTGCCCGCAACGATTGTGCATAATAATATATAATAGAATCCAATAATACCTGTCACGTGCATTATGTATACGGACCATGGAAATTCATAGGCTGAATATTATTTATTATCATTTATTAGCATTTCTTTTTACCAGTAATGTAATTTTTTTTTTTTTTTTTTTATTATTATGGGACATTCTGGAAATCATCTCGCGGCCCTCCCGTGGCTGCTCGCGGCCCACTTTTGGGTCGCGACCCCAACTTTGGGAACCACTGGTCTAATGTATAAGTATGTTTTCATCTCTTTCTGCAGCTTTCTCCAGAACGTGATCTATAGCCCCAAATACATTATATTGATGATGCAATACAGTTTTATGGCAATCAGCGCGATATAAAAAATTCCAACTAGACGTACTTCTAGAAGTTACTACACGTCATCTGATGTTGACCGGATGGGCTAGGGGGCGTTTATAATTCCGTGGGCAGCGTTATACCAATCATCTAATGTGGGTCAAATGTTGATAATAGCAGTTAGTATCGAAGACGGTAACGTTACACGCTAAAACTCACCCCAGTCTCCGCGCGCCGTTGGGCGATCATCGTAGAGTAGAAATTTTATCATTATGGGATGTAGATTTACCCGGTCCATCTCCAGCTTGTATAATGGTATATACGTCCAAATCATGTTGTTTATCGAGTTATTGGCAATCGATCGCTGTGTATTGTGACGAGCTAGAATGCCGGGACCTATAGCGAGTGCCCGGAAGTAATACGGCCGTCCAGCACAACCTCTATGCCACTTCCTGTTAAGCGATTGCGCCGATCGGCCACCAGATGGCGCTCCTGAACCGCCAGAGAGATCAGTGGGTCCTCCTGGTGGATCTCAGGCCAGCGGAGGGGACATATGAATCCGATCGCAGATTTTTGAAATATTGATATAAGGACGCTGTAAAGCGTCCTCCGGCAACTTGAGCATGGCCGGGAATGACGCTTTTAAGCGTTTCCTGGCAGCCAAAGTGTTAATTTTCATTATAAAAATGTTGTGCCCCCGAAATACAAAAAAAAGCCCCCGAAAATCAATTAAGGGGGGCAAAAAAAGCCCTTGAATTTATTTTTAAATTTCTAACCCTGGTTTGGCATGATCCAAGCTTTTCTCATTCACTCATGTAATTTAGTTTATTTTATGTATTGCTTCCACAAGGAGATGTATGTATGTATTTTGTAATGCAAAAAAAAAATATTTAATTCATTACATCATTTTGTTTTTGCTAAATTATGTACTGAATTATGTTTTTTTGTTAGTTTTTTTGTAAATAATGTAATGTAAAAAGGGTAGGCAATTATAAGTATCGGCTTCAGCCTACTACACCTTTTTGCAGGGCTGTACGCTAAGCTTTTTCACTAGGGGCACACTTGCCCCTAAATGAGAAATTTAGGGGCAAAAAATATTTTTTAGGGGCACATTTTTAAATAACAATTTTACAATTATTTATATCGATTGTTTTTTATTTAAAAAAAAAGAAGAAAAAAAATTATATTTTAATAAAATATATATATTATATAATCATACTTGTAGTTGTATTATCTGCGAGACATCGCCACCACGCAACAAGTCAAAATGCTCGCTATATGCAACCAGCTCCACTGTCTGTGTGTACTCGAGTAGCCTCCAGCTACGGCCAGGATTCTCCGGAGCTGCAGCTGGACTAGGCTTGGGCGGTATGACGGTATTAAGGTATACCAGGGTATTTAGAAATACCTACGGTATTGATTTTCAATACCGTCCGTCACCGTCAAAATCACAGATGCGCTTCAGTTTCTATAACAGTGAAACGGAGTTTTGAGTGTAGTGCACACACTGAGTGTAGTGCACACACTCGCCAGCAGAGGGCGAGACCGCTCTAGTGGAGCGAGTGGGTCACAACGGTGTAATGTTGCGACAGTGCTGTGAAAATACCGTAAAGCGTTGTGACGAGAGCAGTGTTGTTGTGGTCCTTGTGGAGCAATCAGTCTCTTATTATATGTGAACTAAAGAGTACAAGGTTTACACAACAGCCCCCACCCGCCTTTTTATTGTATTTGTACCGTCCTGTACTATCCGCTGTCAGCTGTTTATCTCTCTCTGTGAGCTACTGAGCTTGAATAAATAGCGTTAGCTCACGTTAGTAGCGTTAGCTCTGCGGCTAATCTTGGATTACCCTGAACTAAATCAATGGCTAGGTTATAAAGCATTCGAGTAGTTTTTACTGCACATAGAAGTAGCCAAACAACGGGAGCATTTCGGGAGCATATGACCAAAACCCAGGCAATTTCTAGCCCTTAAGGAATCAAATAGTCTGCCATGGCTATAGGCTAGATGCTAACGCTAAAACGGTGCGGGCTTCTACCGGTGCGGGACGGGACTATCATTCTGAGAGCTGACGATGATTTGTTTACTTGGTAACACGTAACCCCCCCCCCCCCCCCCCCCCCCCCCCCCGCTGATGAAAATGAAAGTCATACCGTCAAATACCGTGCACCGGGGTATTATAACATAAAGGTTTGCCGGTTTGAAAATAATGATACCGCCCAAGCCTAAGCTGGACCCTATACTGTAGCCTCCAGCTACGGCCAGGATTCTCCGGCGCTGCAGCTGGACCCTATTGACTATATTCAGCGTGTCCTCAGCTCGAATACGCATCGACTCAGTGTTATAAGACATTGATATCAGGAGCTATCTGAACTATTTAGTTTAATGGGACGTTTCGTTTTGAACAGTAAGCTAACGCGAGCTATCATGCACTACTAGACTTGCTGGAGCATTTGTTGATATCAGTAGCTAGCCGGCTGGCAGGCTCACCGAGGTCCCAGTGTCCCACTAGAGACTAGTGTTTACAACAGCCACGGGTGCGGGAGGGCTGGAGGGCGTCTCTACATTTCGTAGCCGCATTTCTGCAGACCCCTCTCTGATTGGTGTAAGGTTATCGCGGTGCTCGCGCCAAGAAAAGAAAAAAGATGCCGCACATTAATATGGCAGCAAATCTTACAAGACGCGTCAGCAATGATGAGCGTTTTCCCTGTACTCCCCCATGTGAATCTAATCTGGATGCGTACCCTGAACTTGTGGATTCATCGTCTTGTTTACATCAGGGTCCCCCATTTTCAATTCATGATAACATATATGACATACAGGTAGACAGATCGACAGTACTGCTACATCTAGACATTTATGACATACCAGATTAGACATTTTCAATTCATTGTCTTGTTTACATCAGGGTCCCCCATTTTATACACATACACATATACCGATATGCATGCCCTACTTTGTTTACTTGTTTTATTGCACAATGTCGTTCTATTGACAGGACCTAAATAACTTATGTACATATACCGATATGCCCTACTCTGTTTACTTGTTTTATTGCACAATGTCGTTTTATTGGATTCTATTATATGTTATTACTATTGTATTATGCACATCGTTGCGGGCAAGACCACCCGCATTTCATTGTAAACTTGTATGCAAATAAACAACTTGTGACGAATAAAACTCTTGACTTGACTTGACCACCAGCCTCTCTCTCTTAAGGCATTAACTGGGTTAATTAATCTAAATGTTATATTGTAACTGTCTAGTTAGGCATTAACTGTGTTAATCTAAATGTTATATTGTAACTGTCTAGTTAGGCATTAACTGTGTTAATCTAAATGTTACATTGTAACTGTCTAGTTAGGCATTAACTGTGTTAATCTAAATGTTACATTGTAACTGTCTAAAGCATTAACTGGGTTAATCAGAAACTGTACATTGTAACGTTAATAGGTTTATTCACATAACGTTATTTCACGCGACACGTTCAACTTGTTTACACTCCCCACTTACGCTAACTGTACCATGACGCTCAACCAATCAGAGAGGGGCTTCGCTCAACCAATCAGAGAGGGGTCTGCAGAAATGGAGTTCAACCAATCAGAGAGGGGTCTGCAGAAATGCGGCTACGAAATGTAGAGACGCGGCTGGAGGAGGAGCAGCAGATGCCGCAGCTCTCTCCGTGTGTCTGAGTTCAGTTCAGTTCGGCTCACTATAGGAGGTCGAACGCGTCGAAAATATGAAGCAATACTAACTTTACTTTTCTTCATAGCTAAATCAGACAGTCAGCCAGTCTATCAGAGTGAGTGCTCAGTCGATTGTTCCCGCTGATCATACCTGCTGAGTGCTCACTGCTCAGCTCGCGTGAGTGACGTCATCGCGTCATCACACGCCTTGGATAATTTAGGAGTGAAATGCGAATGCAAGGCTTGAAAGCACTACTCGCAAGCCCGCCCCCAGATAATATTTACCAATCACAATGGCCAATTAAAGGGGCAATTCGCGATCATCTCATCGCAGTGTACAGCCCTGTTTTGGTAATTTTCTTTCTTTTATAAATGTTCTACTACTGTACATTGCTTTGTAAAAGAAGACCGAAAAAAAATCATTCATTCAGATGCAAGCATATGGCATTGGGCAGAAGCTGACATCCAGATCACCAGGGTGTCTGTTGCAACAGTGTTGTTAGCCTCTACTATGTGGAGCTATCACATGTCCTGTCTGCTTGAAGCCTTTTTACAACGCATCGCCGTTTCCGGGTTCCCGTTTTGCGCTCTGATTGGCCAGGTCATGTGACATGAGCGCCAATCGTGGGACGGCAAGTTTCTACACTGGTTAAGCTTAGGCACTCTTCGAAGTTGGTTAAGGTTAGAGTTTGTCTTTGAGCGTGACGACAAGTTCTTTCGCCGGTTAAGCTTAGGCACTAATTTCGAAGTTGGTTAAGGTTAGAGTTTGTCTTGGAGCATGGCGATAGAACGCCAGGTAGTTTGCAGGCTATTCGACGCGGAAATGGGCAAACACGCTATTGGGCGCACATGTCACATGACCTGGCCAATCAGAGCGCCGGAAACGCGGATGCGTTGTAAAAAGGCTACACGTCTGTCTGTCTGTCTGTCTGTCTGTTGAAACAGTGTTGTTAACCTCTACTATGTGGATCTATCACAGGTCTAGTCTGTTGCAACAGTGTTGTTAACCTCTACTACATGGATCTATCACAGGTCTAGTCTGTTGCAACAGTGTTGTTATCCTCTACTATGTGGATATATCACAGGTCTAGTCTGTTGCAACAGTGTTGTTATCCTCTACTATGTGGATCTATCACAGGTTTAGTCTGTTGCAACTGTGTTGTTATCCTCTACTATGTGGATATATCACAGGTCTAGTCTGTTGAAACAGTGTTGTTAACCTCTATGTGGATATATCACAGCTTTAGTCTGTTGCAACAGTGTTGTTAACCTTTACTATGTGGATCTATCACAGCTTTAGTCTGTTGAAACAGTGTTGTTAACCTTTACTATGTGGATCTATCACAGGTTTAGTCTGTTGCAACAGTGTTAACCTCTACTAAGTACGTGGAGCTATCACATGTAGGCAGGGAGCGAAATTAACTTTTTGACTCACCGGCCAGTGGCGGGTAGATGGGAAGAATCTACCCGCCAAGCATATTTCTTACCTGCCAAATTTTGTTTGATTAAAAAAAAATATATATATATATTTTATATACATTTTTTTTTAAATAAAATATATATTATATAATCATACTTGTAGTTGTATTATCTGCAAGACATCGCCACCACGCAATAAGTCAAAATGCTCGCTATCTGCAAACAGCTCCACTGTCTGTGTGTATACTTGAGTAGCCTCCAGCTCCAGCAAGGATTCTCCGGCGCTGCAGCTAGACCCTATACTAATACTCTACATTCAGCATGCAAGGATTCTCCGGCGCTGCAGCTGGATCCTATTGGTATAATGTTACGGTTCTTTGGTCAAATCACATTCATCAAGCCCTCAGCTAGAATACGCATTGAATCAATGTTATAAGACATTGATATCAGGAGCTATCTGTAGCTACTGCTAGCCCGCTAGATAACGTTAAGACAATTTAGTTTACTGGGACATATAGATCTAACGTGAGCTAGCTAACGTGAGCTAGCTAACGAGGGAACGGGGGTATTATGCACTCGAGTCGACTATTGCTGGAGCATTTGTTGATATCAGCAGCTATCAGTAGCTAGCCAGCTAGATACCGTTAGACAATGCCTCGTCATGTATTAAACTAAAAGTGAATAGTTGACTGGGTCATTGTTTAAACAGTAACGGTAGCTCATGGAGGTCCGCTCTAGACTAGAGCAGACTGCCTCTGTGTTGATACGAGCAGAAGCCAATAGTATCCCGCTGCAGGGCTGGGCGGATATGACTCGTTGCCACGTTTTTTTTCAAAATAAGAGTGTCATACGAACCGAATGTTGCTAACTGCCGGAGCCATCGATATTATGACTGGAGCTGCGCTTGGGGCAGAAATGAGACCCGCACAGATTTTCAAAATAAGAGTATCGTTATGAACTACACTGTACACGCCACACGGCGGGCAGACCTCTCAGTGGCAAGCGCTAAAGGTAAAAACTGAGCGCCAATGGCGGGTGGCGGGCTTACATTTCGCCCCCTGCATGTAGGGGTGTAATGATGCATTGATTAATCGAAATGCATCGATTCTAATGTGTTAGAATCGATGTATCGATTTGAATATGTTAGAATCTATTATAATCGAAAGTAATCGGGAAAAAAAATATATATATATATATTTTTTATGTTTTTTTTTGTGTGTATTGTTTTTATTGACCTATAGTACATTCATGATGAGTGAATCAGTTCCGCCAGCCACATTTGTGTATTCAACATTTTTGGGGGAATGAACTGATCGAATCGAATCGTGGTCAAATGAAGAGATTTCATGATGCATTGAATCGTTGCCTGAATAATCGTAATCGAATCGAATCGTTGTGAGGTCGCATCGTTACACCCCTAATCACATGTCTTGTCTTTGTTTTCCACTTCAGTGAGGAAGGACGTTCCTCCAGCCGCTGTGACTCGGCCGATATGTGGAATCATGGGGACGATGCGTTTGGTAGCGGGTAAGTCCCCGCGCCGTCTCACGGACAACAACCCGCAGTGTACACACACGACTGTGGCAGCAGGGCAAATATCAGTTCACACAACACGGTGGTAAACATAGATAGATAGACAGATAGACTTTATTGCCATTTCAACTCCATGGTTGATTGATATTTGTCTCTGTGCAATGCTCATTTCAGCATAAAACAGTGGGAAAAAACATACAGTATAAAAAACATACAATATAAAAACATACAAGAATACATATAATGCAATCCCTGAAGTAGAGTTATTTCACACACATAAAAAAAAATGCAACAGTGCTGCATAAAAGAGCGCAGTGCTCCATTTAAAGTGCATTATTGCCTTAATACATTGAGTGCCACGATTTATCGCTTGAATGCCAGCCTTTTGGGACAGATTTTCAGATATTTCATGATTTTTGCGGAGCTATTTCTATATTCTATATTATGGCTATGTGTCTAATACGCCCGTCGCTTATCAATGACTTGCTTGCAGTCAACATGTATGAAACGGATTGTTTTTTCATCAGTACATTTCCGTTTTATACCGTTTTGAAAAACGGACGTTTTTGGAAATGTATAGAAAAAAATAAAAGATTCCGCAGGAATCGCCCTTTAGTGGAATACACACAACACGTTGTCATTTTCCGGCTGATTTATGAATAGTTTTCAAATAAACGCTAGATTATCGATAGTATATGTGTACTTATGCACGCTAGAGAAGCGGGCTGAAAAATCTATTATCTATGACCTGGTCAGCGCTAACGTCATACACACATACACAAATAGGGGACACGTTGTGAACGCTGTGAAAAAAACATCTGATTACCCCAAGACTGGTAAAATAGATTCCTTACCTCACATCAGATGTTCTGCAAAAAGATTATTCCAATTCCATGCGTGCGGGAGGTGCTGGAGGGAGGAGCAGACGCCGCAGCACTGTGTGCAGCTACCGGTGTATGAGACAGAACTCAGCGAGTGAGATCGGTTTTGACGATCGGCGAAAATAAAGCATTATCACTGATCACCGATCGCATATTTATACTGATTATCGGCCGATAACGATCGGTGGCCGATCGATCGGGGCATCCCTAGATTTTAGAACACCTAGATTTATCGATAGCAATAGTAATATAACGTTAATGCAACAAAACAAATTCCTTGCTTTGTTAATCATAACGTTGATGCAGTAGAGTATGCCGTTGTGTTGGCTGTAACGGACATGAGAATAACATAACACTGTGTACACATTAAAATTGCGATAATCGATTCTAACATTTTCAAATCGATGCAGTTGAATTTTCCCCTTAGGATCGATGCATTGCGATGCATTGTTACACCCCTACACCAAAGTCACTGGTGTGCTAACTTGGCTAGCGTTATCAACAGCAGAGGTGGGTGCAAGCGGTGTGACGTAATTGGCAGAATAGACTGTCAATCAATGGTCTACCTGACACGCAAACTCATAAACAATGTTTCTGTACTGGAGGTGTACAGTATATCAATAGGCAACCCTGAAAGGATAATTTTTCTAGAAAAGCAACACTAGCCAAAACATAGGCACTGTATGCATAAAAGGGGCAAAAGCTAAAGTTAAGTGACTGTTACTTTTGTAGCAGTAGTTTGATTTGATAGGGACAGCACATGTTAATGAACATCAAGTACAAAATACAAAATGTAAACATGCAGGGATTTAGCAAGAGCTAATTTACACCAGGAGACAGCAAAACTCTTTCAATAAATAAATAGCCTGCTTAGGGTAAAGCATGGTGACAATCAATGATAAAAACAAGAAACAAGTTACATAAACTAAATCAGATTAAAAATGATCACAGTTCTGGTTTGCCTTAAGATGCAGTTTAAGATGGGTCTTGAACATGGAGTATGTGGGGCACTCTCTAATCACAACTGGTAGGCTATTCCAGTAGTTACCACCTTTAACAGAGAACACAGTTTTAGCATAGGTAGTATACCGAAAAGGCACCTTACAGTCCCCTCTACTGATGGCCCTGGTGGTAATGCCAGTGTCTCCTTTTTGTTCAATGTCACTGCCTTTTTTATTAGGCCTAGTTGTTGGCTACAACTTTGCCACAGTAGGCATTAATCACTTAATAGTTAAAATGTCTGTGTCCCATTCCCGTTTGCACATGCAGATACACACACACGCACACAGCGGGCCAGTGACTTTGGTGGTATGTGCTATTGCACAGATGTGTGTCCCGTTCCCGTTATCACAACTGGTAGGCTATTCCAGTAGTTACCACCTTTAACAGAGAACACAGTTTTAGCAAAGGCAGTATACCGAAAAGGCACCTTACAGTCCCCTCTACTGATGGCCCTGGTGGTAATGCCAGTGTCTCCTTTTTGTTCAATGTTGTTACAGGCCGGGCTACAGCTCCGCCTGGTGGGCGTGCTGGGCCGGTGCCTGTATGGTATATTACGTGTCTCACTTCCTTGGGAAGGGGTGTTTTGTTTACTTGTGCTTTCCAATACACTGCATTGAGAACCAGCGCGACTCGACTCTTTCATTGTACAGCTACACTTGCAAACATGGTGTCAGAAGTGGGATTAGGAGGACCCAAAGAGGATCTATATACGGCCCGTCGCTGAAACAGCTGTTTGCAATAACAGCGGACGTTTATGTGTTGTTTGGGTGAGAGTTTGTGGCGACAATGGCATCCAGCATTCCACCTCCGGAGCCAATGAAGATGACGGGAGACACGCTTTCGGAATGTTATCATATCACTCGATATCGATAATTATCGAAATTGTTATAAGTGTATCTACTGTGATTGGACCGATGGCTTGAGTGCAATGTGGGACTTGTAGTATTTTGAATGATTATCAGCGGAGAAAAAAGCACGATTGAGGCTGTAATCTTCACTCGCACACCGTGCAAGTAATTGATTTTTTTCGGTTCGCACACACATATTTCTAGGGGCATATGCGAGCAATATGGTCGCACTGTAGAGCCCTGCTCTTCCTCCTCATCGTCGATTGCCTGTAGCTGCATCTAACGTTAGCTAACGTTAAAACTAACCTAAAGTTAGTTGTTCACCAACAATCTCAACATTTGTTTTAGCGTTAGCTCAAAAACACAGAACCGGACGACACAAATTGTCCGCTCATAGATAGGTTCCGCTAGCGATAACAACAATACTTCCGGTCGGGGGGTTTAAAAATAAAAGAGCAAAGTCTAAAACACCGGAAAAGGCGTTTATTTTGTACAGAGTTTTCTTCCACGAGTAATCCACGATTACTCGAGTATATCATGCGATCAATCAATCTGGATTTTTCTTTAAAATGCCCATCCCTGGTCCGGAGGGGGGCTGTGTCTCAACTAGGGGGTGGTTCGGAGGGGGGCTGTGTCTCCCGTCTGTGAGGCAAAATAAATTGCAATAAAGAACCTCTGTAACCTCTTGCAACTTAAAACATAATTTGAATAAAATAGCAAACACGTACGTTACAAATAAGCTATTCATTTAAGTACAGTGTATAAGGTTTAAGTGAAGCTTTTATCCAAAGCGACTTACAAGTTCTGTACAACAAGACAGCAGGAAGGGTACAACTCTGGCAGCTAAGGGTCGGTAACATTGTTCGCCATTTTAAAAGTGAATTGTATCCTTCGAGTGACATTCTTGAAAATGAAAAACAGTGCTTGGAAAAGTACTTAAAAGTCCTTGAAGGGCGGCCGGGTAGCGCAGCGGATTAAGCGTCTGTCTACCACCACAGAGCCAGTGGGATCGAATCCGGCTGTGGTGCCTCCGGCTTGGCCGACCGTCCATACTAACACAATTGGCAGTGTTAGCGGGTGGGAAGCCGGCGTGGGTGGGTCCTGGTCGTTGTAAACGGCGACTCCTACAGTTCGGTCAGGGCGCCTGCACAGCAAGGGAAGGATCTGGGGGAGGTAGTGTGACCCTTCCACACGTTACACTCTCCCAGTGAGAGTCCGCACTGCTAGGTGAAAAGAAGCGGTGGGCTGGCTACACATGTGTCCGAGGAAGCATGTGATAGTCTCCGCCCTCCCAGACCGACGGTAGGGGGTAGAGTGCGCAACGACCAGGAAGGGGATTGGGAATTGGCATAACGACTAACATTGGGATGGGAGAAAAACGGAAAAAAAGGGGGGAAAGATAATAATAATAAAATAAAAAGAAAGTTGTTGAATTTCATTTTGCAATGTCTGTGGTGAACCCTGGTTGAAGCTCGTAGCGTGAAATAAGGCTGTCCCTGAAGCCAGTTTTTGGGATTCGAACTTCGTCAGGGCTTTTCGAACGGACGTTCGAACCTTTGTTTTTAATAATAAAAAATTCTCAATTTGAATAAAGTGATTAATCTGATTAAATTAATCTTTTTTACATTTTTTATTAAATCAACTTTGTTCAACTTTAATGAATATAACTCATCAGTTTTAACCCATTCTCCGCCGATGACGTGTTAACACGTCATTCTCCGCCATGAGTAATCTGCCAATGACGCCGTAAGGCGTCTTTGAGATCAATATTTCATATTTTCGTCATGGTATTCACATTTCACCCACGGAGTCTTGGCTGGTGCTGTAGGACTCCGCTTCAATACCGCCACCTCGTGGCCGATCGACGAGTTGCCAAACCGGAAGTGGCCGGAAGTGCTTGGTCCGTCCCCTCTGTGATTGTCCCGGGGCTCAATACAGACACCGTGGATATGGATCTTTGCCATAACTAGGGCTGTCTTAAATACTTCGAAGCTTCGTTCGATGGCACAAGCTTCGAACATAAAAAAAAAAATCGAAGTGTAAAAAAAAAAAATCAAAAATCTTTTTTTTCAATTTTTTTTTTACTTCGATTTGTGTGTGTGTGTGTGTGAGAACTACCCATCCCAGTTAGGACAGCCGAATCCCGTCCAATCTTTCGCCGTCGACTAAAGACTCACTTCTTCAACCATTATCTGAAATGATAAAAAAAAAAAAAAAAAAAAAATCTAACCGTGACTAACCTTACTGTCATGCACTTTTCCTAATAAACTAACCTACACTGTAACACGCAACACTTTGATAAACATTGTTACTCAGCTGATAGAGTTGTACCCTTCTTGCTGTCTTGTCGTACAGAACTTGTAAGTCGCTTTGGATAAAAGCGTCAGCTAAATGACTAAATGTAAATGTGTGTGTGTGTGTGTGTGTCAGGGTTTCCGTTAGAAAAAATTGTTGCCGGTCTCCGTGACCTGCAAGATTTCAATCTACCGGACAAATGAGATTAATTCCGGTCATAGTTTATTGAGCTTTAAAACAATTGATATAGGCTATATAAAGAATGTCATCCTCAAGGCATGTAGATTTATAATATTATTACTTAAAACGAGGCTACTTTTGCGTATAGTCATTAATATATTCCAAATAAAATAAGTCCCTCGATACTCCGTGCTGCTGCTGACTTGAAATAAAATAGACCGCGTATGTGGGCAGTCGGTCCGACACTAAACAGCAGTCTGTTATAATCACATTTTTATGAGCTAACGAATTCCGTTATATTGGACATTTGTATTAATTATATCAAGCGAAGAACTGAGAAATTTTGCAGAGAGAGGCGGCAACATTATCGTGGGTTTGCGTGATGTATATCTCCACCTCCCAACGACTTGGCGCTGGTCATAATGTCCGGTGAAAACAACTCCCTCCAAGCACAACTTGACCACCCGAACCGTACCAAAACAGGCCAAAATTAAATAGCCCATGCGACGAACGATTCATTACATTCGTTTCATCGTTGCTCCACCAAGCAGCCGGTCCAACAATGAAAGCTGTTATCAGCGTGAGCCGGCCGCAGTTAGTTTGCAAGAAGCATCCAGCTGCAGACCCGCAGAGCAGCTTTCCAGGTCTGGGGACCGCACTGTGCCAGCAAAGCTGGTGGGTTCTGTGGGTCTGCAGCTGCATGCCTTCCGCAAATCCAGCAGCAAGCTCTCGCTGAGCGAAGCAACGACAACAAACTCAATGATTGTTTCGTTCATCGCATAGGCCACCCAACTCCAGCCCATCCAAATACAATTAAAATAATCAAACTGTGCCCAGAGGGAACTATTTTCACCGGACACTATGACCGGAGAGATTAAATATGTCGGACTTCAACAGATTTTGCCAGTCAAATACCGGTAATTACCGGCTAACGGAAACGCTGGTGTGTGTGTGTGCGGGCGCGCATGGGGCCATTGGGTGGGGCCGGGGGACAAATACACTGGAGGAAAGTAACCCAGCTCAGCACTGCCCAAATTATATCATCACTATTGCCTGTTTGAAGGATATCATCCTCAAATACATATACACCTACATGCCTTGTAGAATTCCACACATAAGAAAGAAAGATACTGGGATGAATAAACAAAATAGGAAATAAAATTTAGATAAGGTGCTACTGAGATGTTTTGGTGAGTTCTTTGTTTTTTTGTGGAAGTTGCCCTTCTTAAAAATGCATGAACATTCACTGATAATTGGTCTGTAGTGGAGTCTACAAGGTCTACATTGCCGGACCATGTAGAATCCGGACCTTGTAGACTGACATAATTCTGTGCATAGTTTAGTCTACACAGGCCATATTTCAAATAATCAAAATCTTACTTCATTCATCTTAAACATTCTTGATTTGGGGGATTGGTAGTTCCCATGAAATCTGAAGTTGTTCAAACGACAACAGCGATCCACCTTGAATTAAATCACACTGTGTTGGCTGCGTCACAGTCACGAACAGTGATGCCAGTAACGCGTTACTAAGTAACGCGTTATTGTAATCTGATTACTTTTCCCCGAAAATAGTAATCTAACGCGTTAATCTTTAAAAGCCAGTAATCTGATTGCAGTTACTTGTCCAAGTGGCTGTGCGTTACTATTTCGTTACTATCTCATCATAAATTCATAATGCAGGCGGAATGCAGTATTTTATTTCGTTTTCGACATACATTTTGAGCTGTTTTTCTTATTTGGGAGTGACGTGGTGTGGCAGTGAAAGGGTTAAATACAAGAATGTGTCCCGCGGCGTGACTGGACCCTCTGTCTGTGAGTGACTCTGCTTTGGTCCAATCACATTCCCCATCCACAGTCTGCGAATCAGAGGCAGAGTAGGGCGGGTCTTCACAGCACGTCATGTGACATATGCGCCAATCGTGTGACAGCAGGGCTCCGTCGTCGGAGAATTCCACCCCAAAACGCTTGACAAAATTAAAAGTGAAACCGCAAGATGACTTTTGCGGTTTCTGTTCAGACTTCCATCCCAAAACGCTTGTCTAAACGTAGCCTCAGTCACTACTTCACGTTTGTGTCAGCTAAGCCGGGTGAAAAAAACATTCATATGCGGAGGAAACAAAATACTGTTTACCGCTAAAAACAGCACATCCAATTGCATTGAAAGCATCTGGAATCACAACACTAGCCGACGCTTCGACTAGGTACAGGAGGGTTGATGGTGGCAGAGCAAAAGCTCTTATTTGCCAGATTTACAGTTAATTTACATGTTAAAGAGAGACTGATTGTATGTTTATAGAGAGACATTTATAAAAACAATTTAATAGTTACAGTTGATATAATTGAATAGTTCAGCCTGCATTTGTTAGATGTGATACACTGGTTTTGTAAAACCACTGGCTGGCTGCTCTAATGCTGTGAGCATCATAGACTGTTGCTTTACCATACTTGATGGTACAGAATAGGGCTGCAACTAATGACTAATTTGGTAGTCGACTAATCTGCCGATTATTTTTTTCGATTAGTCGACTAATCGAAAACCAATGTAAACAACAATTTTTTTTTTTTTTTTTTTTTTTATATAATTACCTATCTTTGTGAAAGTGGCTTCTCAGCTCTGGTCCAGCTGAAGACAGAGCAGAGGAACAGATTGGACATTGAGCATGACCTCAGAGTTGCTTGTCTACCATCACCCCAGACTTTGAGACTCTTGTCAGGACCAAACTACAACATCATAACATGATGATCCCATAGCAAATTAAAATAATGACTCATGAAACATTTGAATTTGGATCTTTAAGCCACTTTAAATGAAAATGTATTTGAAGAACAATACAGCAATCACTCATAACAAGATAAATAAATTAAATAATACAAATTAAAGTGGAAGTGTACTTTAAATAACTTTTGTTTGCTGTGTGTGAGAGGAGTCCGTGTGTGTGTGTATGTGTGTGTGTCTTACTCTGATCGCTGTGTGAGTGAGAGGAGTGTGTGTACTGTGTAATTTGTGTGTGTGTCTTACTCTGATCGCTGTGTGAGTGAGAGGAGTGTGTGTACTGTGTAATTTGTGTGTGTGTCTTACTCTGATCGCTGTGTGAGTGAGAGGTGTGTACTGTGTAATTTGTGTATGTGTGTGTGTCTTACTCTGATCGCTGTGTGTGAGTGAGAGGAGTGTGAATGTGTGTGTCTTACTCTGATCGCTGTGTGTGAGAGAGAGGAGTGTGAATGTGTGTGTCTTACTCTGATCGCTGTGTGTGAGTGAGAGGAGTGTGTATGTGTGTGTGTCTTACTCTGATCGCTGTGTGTGAGTGAGAGGAGTGTGAATGTGTGTGTGTAGAGCTGCCGCGGTATCGGTATTACCGCGGTATCGCTGTTACATCATGCCCACCGCAGCGTTGGGCTGAATACCGGCATCACCGCTGTTTTTTATTATTATTATTACGCTCTCGTTGGGCTTGCGGCTCTGCAGATATACCCCACTTCTCTGTCGAGATTCCAAGCGACCCTATTGGGTACCAGAAAAGTCACAGAAACACTGCAGACCACTGATTGGTCAGAAGAGATACGCGTCACATGCTTGGAGCATCTTGCAGTGCGTTTACTTCCTGAATCTCAGCAATCACAACACGGCTAATAGTACGTTAGCTCCCACCGGAGACCGGAGTGGATTACCGACGCCGTCGCTCCTCAGGGAACGAGGCATAATGATTTTACTGCAACGAAATGTTATAATAAAAGCCCTTCGTTCTATACACTTGTCTGATTGAAAACTTTATTAACAGACCGCAGAATGGGTACAACTCGGCACGCTCTGAGCAAAGAAAGGAACTTAGATATTAATTGAGTAACGCTTGCCTTGCTATGTGGTCCGGTAAATACGAACGTGTAACTATACTAACGTTAATGCCACAAATCGAATGCCTTTGTAATCATAAGTAGTAACGTTATAATAATAAGAAGAAGAAAGGGTTGGGGGGGGTAACCGGCGGGCGCGACACCGAGGGGAGACTTCGAATCCGTGTTTCACTTTTAATAACGAATGCGTGCATGCCGAATCCCAAACAATATTCATGCTGCAAAGTCATCCTCTAAAGATAGACATTTAGACTAGAGGCAGGCTATATGCTATATAAAGAGTAGACTACAAAAAAAATGCATTCAAACTTTTTTCTTTGTGTGTGTGTGTGTGCGGTAATACCGCGGCGGTAGGAAATATTTTGCAAATGTGTGCGGTAAGGAAAACATCAATACCGCGGCAGCTCTATGTGTGTGTCTTACTCTGATCGCTGTGTGTGAGTGAGAGGAGTGTGTATGTGTGTGTGTCTTACTCTGATCGCTGTGTGTGAGTGAGAGGAGTGTGTATGTGTGTGTGTCTTACTCTGATCGCTGTGTGTGAGTGAGAGGAGTGTGAATGTGTGTGTCTTACTCTGATCGCTGTGTGTGAGAGAGAGGAGTGTGAATGTGTGTGTGTCTTACTCTGATCGCTGTGTGTGAGTGAGAGGAGTGTGTATGTGTGTGTGTCTTACTCTGATCGCTGTGTGTGAGTGAGAGGAGTGTGTATGTGTGTGTCTTACTCTGATCGCTGTGTGTGAGTGAGAGGAGTGCGTGTGTAATGTATTGTGTGTCTAGTCTGATCATCATCTCCTGCAGGGGAACAATGTTTTCAATGTCCAAAATTTGCTATGGGATCATCATGTTATGATTTTGTCTGGAACTCTGAGAAGCCACTCTCACAAAGATAGGTAGTGCACAAAAAAAAAAAAAAAAAAAAAAAAATTAAATAAAGTTTTTTTTTTTTTTTTTTTTTTTGTATGACTAATCGACGCAACAATTTCTCGTCGACGATTTTTTATAATCGACGTCGTCGATTATGTCGACTAATCGTTGCAGCCCTAGTACAGAAGCTGAAGCACTAGTTTAACAATTTACGTTATGTGCAGAGAAACAAGTTAAAAACAATTTATGCACTTTCAATAAAGCGTTTAAAAGAAAAACTGTTGGGGGAACGACGACGACTTCGTAACCTAGTTACTTTCAAAGTAACTAAGTTACTCTGATAATCAAGTAATCAGTAAAGTAACTTAGATTACTTTTTAAAGGAGTAATCAGTAATCAGTAATCAGATTACTTTTACAAGTAATCTGTGGCATCACTGGTCACGAAAGGGGCTACTTAATTAATTAATCCAACCCACTTTATTTATAGAGCACATTTAAAAACAACAACGTTTATGAAAGTGCTGTACAAGTCCCACAACATAAGATAAAAAATACAAAAAAAAAAATTGTTTTTATTTTTTTAAATTTTTTTTCCGAAGCTTCAAATTAAAATCGAAGCTCGGCCCCGAAGCTTCGATTGCCAAAAAAAGCTTTGAAGGTCAGCCCTAGCCATAACTCAATAATCAACATGATTTGGACGTGTATTAGTAATATACAACCCGGCAATGGATCGCATCGATCAACATCCCATAATAGCGATCTTTTTGCTCCACTCTCATCACCCAACGCTATGAGGAGACTGGGTGAGTTTCAGCGTTTTTCTTTACCATTTTCGATACAAACTGCTCTGATCAATATATCACCCATACTACATGAATCATTTAACGTCGGTCACAGAATTATAAACGACCCCCCCCCCCCCCCCTCCGTTCATCCGTGCATGATGAGTCATAACGTCTAGGACCATGTACAGTTGACATTTTTAATCTGGCGTCGATCGGTATCAAACTGCATTTGATGATCTAATATATGCATTTATGGCTATATCTCACGTTCTATGAAATACTGCAGAAAACGATAAAACCATATTTATACTCTAGACCGTATTTTTGTATGAATGTGTGAATGAAAAAGTAAAACGTTCCTACATCCTGAACGATAGATAATTGATGTTGAATGGGCCATTGTAATGTAAATTTAGCAATACAATTTAAAAAGTTATAGCCCTGCAAAGAAGGTGAACATCTCCATAGACAAATAGAGCTGGCAGAGGATGGTTTAGGATGGGTATTAATACTAGGGATGCTCGATATTGGCTTTTTTACCGATACCGATATTCCGATATTGTCCAACTCTTAATTTCCGATACCGATATCAACCGATACCAACCGATACCGATATATGCAGGGTTTCCCACTACAAAAAACGGAATAATTTCAGGTAACTAATAATTTCACTGGATATATATAACAAATATTGTTATTGTTTATTTAATTTTTTTAACCGATTTTCCGATATCACATTTTACTGCCGATATCGGCCGATAATATCGGTCGGCCGATAATATCGGACATCCCTAGTTAATACTATAATATTAGTGTAGCCTAATCTTTATCTGCAACTGTGAAGAAAAACCCCATTGGTGTAAACAGAATGAATAGACAAAAAAAATTATAAAATCTTTATCTTTTTTAATAAAAAATTCGAATGTTGATTTAGAATTCAAATGCCAACATAACGAACGAAGGTCCGAACGTTTGGGCTCAGCCCTAGCGTGAATAATCACAGTTGACCTCTGGGTTGACCTCCTCAGGCATGTACCTCATCGTCATCACGAAGAAGAAGAAGGTGGGCGACCTCCTGGGCCACGCGGTGTGGAAGGCCATGGACTTCGACGTGATCTCCTACAAGAAGACGGTCCTACATTTGACCGACAACCAGGTAGGCCCCCCCCCCCCCGAGTCCAGAGCCTGGCTTCCCGGTGTCTTTTTTTTTTTTTTTTTTTTTTTTTTTTTATTACTTTGACCAGTCAGCTGGTTCTTTTAGCGTTTATCGCTTTTTCTGGTCAAGCATGACTGACAGAAACAGGTTGAATGGGGTATAGATCGGGGGAAAGACACTCTGAGAAAATACGGCGAGTCCGGGAGTCGAACTCGTGTACCCCAGATCCGTGACGCGCACGGTTGTCCCCGACGCCGAAATAGCGTCCGAGGTACGCGGTGAGCTACTGGAGCTCCCCCTTCCCGGTGTCTTTTAACCTCTTAATAAACAGTCCTGCAAATTCTGCATAAAACTGCCAGTCGATTGCATACTGAAAGACTGAAAGTAAAGCGGACGCTATTCGGGGAACCATTTGTAGCAGGATGCACAAGTCTGGTGTCTTCTTTTTTTCTTTTTTGAAAGGAAACCCTCTGAATTTTCCTCCACAAAGATTCAGAGGGCGGGCCGTCGGAACGTTAAGGGGGTTTTATAACCTCCTCAAGTTTGACCGTAAATTCCAGACGAGAGACTTCGCCCACCGCGGTATCGAATGTCGATATCTTTCTAGGTATTTTCATTTAATTAAATTCCCTGCGGCAACCCTGCCGACTACCCAAAACATTCCTACAGTCCTCTTTTACACAAAGACATCACCAGACCATTCCTCGTTAGTTTATTAGATAGTGAGATCCGTTTGTTGCTGGTCAGCAATGTGCAGTAATTACAAAGTGTTCTGTGCCACCTGGTAGCTGTGACCGACGAGCACTGTTGCTAAGGGCCGTTGCTAAGGCCCGTTGTCGGGTAGGGAGCACAGGTTGACTACTGGCATGTGGAGACCGTGAGGTGTGTGAGGTGTCTTACAGAGAGTGAGATAATGTTAATAGAATAGAAATACTTTAATCATCCCGAGGGAAATGTGGCACTACAAATCGCTCACAGTAAACATTTAGGTCGACCAAACAAAGTCACGAATACGAATTTAAGAAAATAAGCCTAAGAATAACAAATAAATACGAAATAATACGTTTTACATCCACACTATATACAGAGGAATATGGATAATGAGCCTTTTTCAGTGCCTATACACTCATGTACAGACATTTGTGTGGACATATTTAATTTCCAATTTTTTTTTTTTTTTTAACAAATGTTTTTTATTTTCCCTTTTTTAACATGAAACTAGACAAACAATACAGTAACAGTAATAATCAATGATAAATCACAGGACAATAACAGAAATAATAATAACAATAATGACAGTCCAGTAATTAAATCAGATTGAATGTAGATTAAAAGACATAAAAATAATAAATACAATACATGTGCTCTTGCTCGCTCTTCCTCGCTCTTTCCTTCCCCTTCCCTTCCCCCCCCCCCCCCCCCACCCCCCCTCAGGACCCCCACTTGGACTATACATCCACTATTTCATTTAACATCAGAAAATTACAAATTTATATGCTTCCCTTTATCTTCTCCACCACAGCTACCCAGACTGCTATGCTGGCTTCATTAACACCTAAAATTCGTGCAGTGGATATCTCTAGATAAATCACATCGAGATAGGTAAGAACCCATACCTTCCGGCACATTTTATCCGGTTGATTTCCAACCTTTATTTAAACTCGAAAGGCAACGGCGGTTTCCCTCATTTACAGTCGAGTGTACACACAGAGTTAAGCAAAACATACAGGAAAAAAAGGCATAAAATCACAATGCATATGAAATCATAACAATAAGACAACAAGACGAGGCAAAAAGCAAGGATAACTATAACTAATCAATTAAAACATGTACAACTTGATTGACAAAGGTTGGAGATCAAGGTTTTAAACTCTGCAACAGAGGGGAGAATCTCGAGCTTTTAAGAACTGTTGAAGTTCATTCCATGAGCTAGAGGTTAGGGGAGAATCTCAAGCTTTTAAGAACTGTTGGAGTTCATTCCATGAGCTAGAGGTAGGGCTGCACGATTCTTGCTAAAATGTGAATCATGATTTTTCTCCCTAAGAATTGAGATCACGATTCTCTCACACGATTCTTATTTTTTCAATAAAAATATTTATTGCACTCTTTCTTAAACAGACAACATAACATACCGTAATTCCTCTAATAGTAACCGGTATTCAATTAAAAGCCGGGTCTCTATTAATGACCGGGTGCGCTGTTGAGCTAAGCAATTATAAGCCGGCCTCCTAATACAAGCCGGGTATATTTTGTTATTGTTGTTATATGCTGGCCTGGCTGTGCAGTAAATACCATATAATGGTATGGTGTTAATGTTTACCAAGAGAGTAAGCCTACCTCAGAATTGTATAAAACAAAGTTATTATTATTATTATTATTATTATTATTATTATTATTATTATTATTATTATTATTATTATTATTATTATTATTATTATTATTATTATTATTATTATTATTATTATTATTATTATTATTATTATTATACCAGTATTGTGATTGCACTATTTTACTTTATTTTACTTTTTTTGACCACCTGTAATTGCACTGTTTACTACCGTATTTCATACAGTACTTGGTTTCAATAAATTAACCCAGTACATTTTACTGGGTTCAAACTGACACAAAATGTTGATTTATTCATTATGATCTGTTTGAAAATTAGAAATATAGGCCTCTCTCTTATACATGCCTCTTCCTAATACAAGCCTGGTATCAGCTACAGTTGAAACAAATACAAGCCGGGGTTACTATTAGAGGAATTACGGTATATCAAAGTGCTTGACTTAAACATAACATATATGAAAGTGATTGACTTAAACTTAAAAGTATCTTGTAACATTGTGCACCAGTATGGTCCTCTGCATCCAAAGGTCAACTAAAGAAATTGCAAACTGCCCAGAACAGAGCTGCAAGGTTAGTCTTACATTGTTCCATGAGAACAAACACTATAACTATGCACCGGCAACTCTCATGGTTAACAGTAGAGAATAGGCTGGTTTTCAACACAGTAAAATATTTCAGGAACACTGTCTTTTCGTCTCAACCTGTTTTCTTATACAAACAAATTGTCAGATGCAGTCAGGTTCATTCTTATTTTACTAGGTCAGCTGATGATGGACAGATTATGTTACCACGTCCAAAATCAAATGCTTTAAAGAGGACTGTTGTTTATCGTGCCATCAATCATTGGAATAACTGCCCACTGAACATAAGTAAATTGAATAGTAAAGTGTCTTTCAAATACCACCTGATAATGCACTACTTAAATATGGGAGCAAAATATTCTGATGTTGATAATGATGTCTACAATGTTTTACTGTTTTTAGATTATCATTGTTAATTGTGATTGTCATATGTATCTCATGTTGTTATGTTTTGTGTTTTCTGTTGTCTTTCTGTGTGGACCCCAGGAAGACTAGCTCGCCACTTAGGTGACAGCTAATGGGGATCCTTTTAAACAATAAACAATAAACATACAAAATAACTCGAGCCTCTTTTCCTCTCTTACGCCCATGCGCAGGACTTTGCTCACGTCAGTCAGCTCTGGGCGTCATTTGACAAGCGCTCTGTCAAATGACCACTTTCGGTTCTGACCTTTGTCCTGACTTTAGCGTCGACTTTAGTGGACGGCCATTTTGGATAATTACACTGTTTTGACCGGTACGCACATTACAAAAAAAAATTTTCGTGGATTTTTATAAACTTTGGACTGTATGACCATAAGACTTCAGGCTATGGAACCGTTGTGTTGTCCAGCTCCTACCTCTCACCTGGAACCCAAAAACAGGAATCTGGTGACAAGTCAACACAAAAGTAAGAAAATATATTGAATGTTGAATTAATAGCGTGTTTTGCTTTACATAGTGTAAATTAAGTGGGATTGATATTGCAACTGGGATTGTTCCGAGGCAAATAATTCAACACGTGAATGCAGCGTGATGTGAATGCTTAGGGGAATAGGAGCGAGTGCTTTAATGCAACTGAGCTCCATTTTGACGCAAATGCAAATACATCAGAATCATCGTCATTTAGAAATGAGATCGCATACGTCTATGAATCGAGATCACGATTCTTTTTACGATTAATCGTGCAGCCCTAGCTAGAGGCATCATAGCAAAATGCCAGTCACTAGAACAGCTTCCATAGGTTCCAATAATGATGTAGTATAAGGAGGTAGCTTACCTATAAGGATGTAGCTTACCAATAATAATGTAGTACAAGGAGGTAGGTCTCAAAGTTAGAAATCCCAGTATTGTGACAACACTACTATAGAATAATCAATAAATTAGTAATTCGATTAAATTGCCAAAAAGAAAAAAAATAGTTAAGTACAGCCATAGTTCTTGATATTAAATTGTTGACTTATTCTATGCTTGCGTTAGATTAGCCTATGATCAGCCTTAGAAGTGATGGTGATTTTCGTTTTCTGTCTGCTTGGCTGGCGATGGTAGACATCTTCAGCCTAGGAAAAGGGCAAACTAGATCTTGTTCCCAAAAAAGGTTGCCTACCCCTGGTCTACTGAGGAGAGCAGATAACGAGAGGCTCGCAGGCGGGAACAATTCATTTCACACAAGTGTGGCAGTTTTCTTTCGGCCTGCTGCGTAAATAGATTTGACATTCTAGACCAGTGGTTCTCAAGCTTAACGCCCCCCCCCCCCCCCCCCCCTATCTGACGTCCATGTTCCATAACGCCCCCCTATCTGACCATGTTCCATAACGCCCCTCATATCTGACATGCATGTTTCATAACGTCGTCCCCCCCTATCTGACGTCCATGTTCCATAATGCCCCCCTATCTGACGTCCATGTTCCAAAAGTGTGGCTCTAGGGGAGTTGAACAGTTCTGGCTCTGCTAGTTTCTTTTCTATCTTTTGGCGCTTTTTTGGTGGACAAACCACTGCACACATGCACCGTGACTCGTGACTGGAGACTAGCTCTGGTAGCACACATAGCCTACTGTGTACAGACGGTTTCAAACTGTATATTAAATTAGAAAGCAAAATAAATGGACAAGAGAAAAATAAATCTATTTGGTCAGTATTGTCATTTGGACAAGCAAAGCCATTACTTAAGTTGCAGGCAAGGAAGACAAGTCTGTCCACTGTCTCTGGTTTTAAAGCTGCCCTGTTGCAGGGTCACAATAATTTTTTTTTAATGTTTTTGATTATTGATATTATTTTTATTATCGATTATTAAAATATCGCGATAATTATCTTTATCGCCCAGCCCTACCGTATCGTCACGCTTGGCCGTGGAGCGACGGCCCAATCCTGAATCCAGTGCCTCACACCTCTTGAACCCACCTCTCTCTCTCTCGATCGTCTCTCTCTCTCTCCCTCGACCTCCCTCTCCCTCTCCCTCTCCCTCTCCTCTCCCTCTCTCTCTCTCTCTCTCTCTCTCTCTCCCTCTCTCTCCTCTCTCTCTCTCTCTCTCTCTCTCCCTCTCCCTCTTCCTCTCCCTCTCCCCTCTCTCCTCTCACTCTCCCTCTCTCCCTCTCCCGTCTCTCCTCTCCCCTCTCCCTCTCCTCTCCCTCTCCCACTCTCTCCCTCTCCCTCTCCCTCTCCCTCTCCCTCTTCCCTCTCCCTCTCCCTCTCCCTCTCCCTCTCTCTCTCTCTCTCTCTCTCTCTCTCTCTCCCTCTCTCTCTCTCTCTCTCTCACACTCACACTCACTCTCACTCTTCTCACACACACTTAATCACTCACAGATGCAGGACAACAAGGCCTTCCTGTCCATGATCAACAATGTCCTCCACACGGACGGCTTCTACTTCGCCACGGACTACGACCTGAGCCACACGCTGCAGCGCCTGGCCAACACCAGCCCGGAGTTCCAGGAGATGAGCCTGCTGAGAGGGTGAGTTAAGATAAGTTAAGATAAGATGAGCCTGCTGGAGAGGGTGAGATAAGATAAGATGAGTGCTGGAGAGGGTGAGATAAGATAAGATGAGTGCTGGAGAGGGTGAGTTAAGATAAGATAAGATGAGCCTGCTGGAGAGGCTGAGTTAAGATAAGATAAGATGAGCCTGCTGGAGAGGGTGAGTTAAGATAAGATAAGATGAGCCCGCTGGAGAGGGTGAGTTAAGATAAGATAAGATGAGCCTGCTGGAGAGGGTGAGTTAAGATAAGATACGATGAGATGAGATCAGATGAGATAAGATACGATCAAATAAAACAAGATAAGATATAGGGGTGTGGACATTTCTCGATTGTAAGATGCATCGCGATGTGGACGATTATGCATCGATGCAGTGACGGAACATAATCGATTATTATAGCCTACTAACATTGATGTGTGACTTTAGGCATATATCGCACATTTACGCATATAACGTAGAACAATTTGCGCAAATTAAATTACTGCGGTGAAAAATGGTTAGTAAAAGTTAGACTTACTTAGTACCTACTTACTGGTCACAGGAGTCTTTAATAACGTTTGGATGCTAATCCATTTGTGAATCCATTTGTTGAAACAACATCTTTGTTGGCAGACGGCTCCTGCTATCTTAACGTTAGCAAGCTAAGCATGCATAGCGCAACCTGTGTAACGTTAATTAACTTGTGTTCCGCTGGGAAAGACTGTTCATCACTGCATACAACTTGGTTTAATCCAAATGTCCATTCAGAATTCTGATTTATATAAAGTTAATTTAAGTTAATAAAAGTTAATTTATCTGACTGCTTGTATTAATTGATGAAAAAGTAGCCATGTGCAGTAATATTGATTATAAAATTGAGGATATAATATATTATTGAGCTGCATCGAGATGCATCGTAGAATCTAATCTAATCGTGGACAGCTGAATCGTAATCGAATCGTGAGGCGAGTGAAGATTCACAGCTCTTAATAAGATACGATACGATGAGAAAAGATAAGTTAAGATAAGGTAAAATAAGTTAAGATAAAATTAGATAAGATGAGATAAAATAAGTTAAGATAAGATACGATACGATAACACAAGTGCAAGTAGTAATGATAATAGTGATAACAGTAGTGAATGGCAGGATTTAATCAGACGGTAGTAGGGATGTCCCGATCACATTTTTTTGCTCCCGATCATGTGATTTTGAGTATCTACCGATACCGATATTTCCCGATCCGATCAAAAAAATTATAATTTTATATTATTATTATTTTTATTATTTTTCCCGGTTTCTCACATTACATTTACCCTGAATGTTGACGTTATCCAGGTGAAAAGTTAACTTCATTCAAGCGAGGCATTGCAATCCTTGACATAAATCATTTGATGTATAATTAAATCAAAGTAAATGCGTTTGTTTTGGCAAAATTCTTCTGCTCTGTGTGACAATAAATAAATGAATGATGATATGCAATTTAAAACCAAAACTAAGGCCTCGGTATGAGTTTAAGACGTGAACATGGTCATGTTTGTTGAATAAAAAAATGAAAATAAAAAATAAAAAAATTCAGATAATTTTTTTTGATCCCGATCTTCGGAAAATCACGTGATCGGCCCCGATTCCGATCACGTTATCGGATCGGGACATCCCTAGACGGTAGTAATAGTGATGATGATATAATTCAGAGGAATGTGAAGGAGAATTGGCTAAAAACCCTCCAGGGGTCAGTACATTACAGGAAATGGAATTAGTATGTATGTCTATCAATTACCGGTAGTTAAAAAGAAAGTCATTCTAGTGACAGTCATGCATGCGTTGACATGTCCTTGTTGTCTCTTCCAGGCAGACCAGCGGTTCGTGTGGAACGGCCACCTCCTGAGAGAGCTGATGGCCCAGCCCGAGGTAAAGGCAGCACCAGGTCCTTGAAGAAGTGCTTGAAGTGCTTAAAGTGCTTTATTTTTGACAAAAAAAAGTCAAGGCCTGGAATTCCTTGAAAACAGCAGATTCGTTAACACGGTGCTTAAAAAAAGTCCTTGAAATTAAAATCAACCATTCGCATTGAAAGTTTTGTTCATCCATGATAAAATTGTTCTGAATCAAGAAATTGAATTTTTCCATTTTAAAGTGTAACTAATTGTCGGAAATTGGTTTTAAGCCATAAATATTGGAATCCGATTTTTTTTCTATCTATAAAAAAAAACAGCATTTAAAAGAAAAATAATGCTTGGAAAAGCACTTGAAAGACCTTGAATTTCATTTTGCAATGTCTGTGTGGAACCCTGTAAATAGAAATGAACATTTGAAATCATGAATCATAGCGATATCTGCATCATAAAGACCATGACGTGTCTCTTCTTCTCCCCGCTTTTATAGCTACACAAGTTCGCCTATCCAGTGGTTCATGGCTGTATCCTTTCAAACCAGTACGTCAGCAGTGTTGGTTCTCCTCATAAGGAGGTGAATGCATGTGTGGTTCAGTTTTTATCATGATATGATCATTAATTCAGGGCTCCTACCTTCTGCCAGTCAAGGTTCATAGTATTATGACTTTCTGCAAATCGTTCAGAAATACCTTATTAATAACCCTTGTGTGGCGTTCAGGTCTGTGGGACCTGTTTTCAATGTTTACTAAAAGAGAAATTATAACAATGAATTATTATTTTTAAACTGAGACTCATTGGCCTTGGGCTCATTTTATGTGAAGAACTGTCTGTCCACTACAGTCTGTCCACTACAGTCTGTCCACTACAGTCTGTCCACTATAGTCTGTCCACTACTGTCTGTCCACTACTGTCTGTCCACTACAGTCTGTCCACTACAGTCTGTCCACTACAGTCTGTCCACTACAGTCTGTCCCCTACAGTCTGTCCACTACAGTCTGTCCACTACAGTCTGTCCACTACAGTCTGTCCACTATGTCCACTACAGTCTGTCCACTACAGTCTGTCCCCTACAGTCTGTCCACTACAGTCTGTCCACTACTGTCTGTCCACTACAGTCTGTCCACTACAGTCTGTCCCCTACAGTCTGTCCACTACAGTCTGTCCCCTACAGTCTGTCCCCTACAGTCTGTCCACTACAGTCTGTCCCCTACAGTCTGTCCACTCTGTCCACTACAGTCTGTCCACTACAGTCTGTCCACTACAGTCTGTCCACTACAGTCTGTCCACTACTGTCTGTCCACTACAGTCTGTCCCCTACAGTCTGTCCACTCTGTCCACTACAGTCTGTCCACTACAGTCTGTCCACTACAGTCTGTCCCCTACAGTCTGTCCACTACAGTCTGTCCACTCTGTCCACTACAGTCTGTCCCCTACAGTCTGTCCACTACAGTCTGTCCACTACAGTCTGTCCACTACAGTCTGTCCACTACAGTCTGTCCACTACAGTCTGTCCCCTACAGTCTGTCCACTACAGTCTGTCCCCTACAGTCTGTCCACTACTGTCTGTCCACTACAGTCTGTCCCCTACAGTCTGTCCCCTACAGTCTGTCCACTACAGTCTGTCCACTACAGTCTGTCCCCTACAGTCTGTCCACTCTGTCCACTACAGTCTGTCCACTACAGTCTGTCCACTACAGTCTGTCCACTACTGTCTGTCCACTACAGTCTGTCCCCTACAGTCTGTCCACTCTGTCCACTACAGTCTGTCCACTACAGTCTGTCCACTACAGTCTGTCCCCTACAGTCTGTCCACTACAGTCTGTCCACTCTGTCCACTACAGTCTGTCCCCTACAGTCTGTCCACTACAGTCTGTCCACTACAGTCTGTCCACTACAGTCTGTCCACTACAGTCTGTCCCCTACAGTCTGTCCACTACTGTCTGTCCACTACAGTCTGTCCACGGGGAAACAGTGGCTCAGAAGGTAGAGCGGTCGTCTGGCAATCAAAAGGTTCCCGGTTAGATTCCAGGCTCCTCTCTGCAGCGTGTCGAAGTGTCCTCGAGCAATATACTTAAACCCCTAATCGCTCCCGATGAGCAGGTTGGCTTTTTTTTTCATGGTCGCCTCCGCCGTTGGTGTGTGAGTGAATGGGTGAATGTGAGGCATAAGTTGTAAAGTGCTTTGGATAAATAAATGCAATAAGTCCATTTACCAAACGGATCGTTTCTAGTTTCAAACAGTGCTTCAGTGACCCAGCTTTTCTCTCCGGAACACTTCATGTTCAATACTAAAGATGTATCGCACTTCATTTAGTCTCTTCACAGGTTAGTTTTCTCCTCCCAGAACCGCTGCATCTTTTAATCTCCCTTCCACATCTACTATTGCAGTGACGGTGGCTCAGGAGGTAGAGCAGTCGTCTGGTAATCTGGAGGTTCCCGGTTCGATTCCCGCTCCTCCCCGGGGCAGCGTGTCGAAGTGTCCTTGAGCAAGACACTTAACCCCTTTACTGCTCCCGATGAGCAGGTCGGCACCTTGTGCGGTCGCCTCCGCCGTCGGTGTGTGAGTGAGTGGGTCAAATGTGAGGAACAAATTGTAAAGCGCTTTGGATAAAAGCTGTTCTATAAATTCACCATTTACCACTAGGCTGCTGTTGCTGAGGTCCCACAGCCTTACAGTGTAGTTTAATCTTCCTTTGGGTTTTTCTCCTTTGGTAATAATTATTGTGCTCCCTGCTTTTGCAATTGTTCGATCAATTGAGCTGGAGTGAGGAAGGATTGTCGGCCATGTGCTCACCGAACCACCAGAGGGAGCCAGAGATTAGAAATGAAAGGTTGAATCAAAGTGTTTAGCGTTAACCATTCTGGCCTTTCGTGGGTTTATTTCTAGGTGTGTGGCTGGGCGATATGGCCAAAAATGTTATCACGATATATCACAATAAAATCTTTCATATCGTTCGATATAGATAATTATCTATATTTTTATTAGTATAAAAAAATATTTGTTTTTTATTATTATTTAAACAACAAATGTATGTTTATTTTGCAGCAATTCTTTGTCGTTGCCACCATCTTTAGTGTTACAGCCCCTCACACTCCAGTTCTCAGGCTGCAGCTGGTTTGAAAGCGAAAGTAAACAGGCTTCTCTGCTGGCTGTGGCTCCAGGGGAGTTGAATAGTTCTGGCTCTGCTAGTTTCTTTTCTATCTTTTGGTGCTTTTTTGGTGGACAAACCACCAAACATGCACCGTGACTCGCGACTGGAGACTAGCTCTGCTAGCACACATAGCCTACTGTGTACAGACGGTTTCAAACTGTATTTTAAATTAGAAAGCAAACTAAATAAATGGACAAGAGAAGAAAAAAATTTCAATTTGGTCAGTATTGTTATTTTTTGGACAAGCAAAGCCATTACTTTAAGTTGCAGGCAAGAAAGACAAGTCTGTCCACTGTCTCTGGTGCAAGTAATTATTATATTATTTTAAATACAGAAAAAGCGCGATAATTAGCGTTTTATCGCCCGGCCCTAGGTTGACATGGTCGCACGATGATGAAGCGTGATCTTACCTGGACATACAGAGCTTTGAAGCTGTGGTTGTCATTGTAAAAATAAATCTGGAACTATCAGGAACGTCTGACCACTAAGTGTCTCTGACTCTTAACCACCAAAATCTGCTCGGACTATAACCTATGATATAACATATCATGCCAGTTAGGGTACAGACCCTCACCTGCACCTTGTGTACACTGTCTCATATGTTTAATTAATTATATTGTTTACACTGTTTATTTTTCTGATATTTTTATACTCAGTTAATTATATTCTTAACACTGTTTATTTTTCTCATATTTTTATAGTCAGTTAATTATATTGTTTACACTGCTTATTATTTGCATATTTTTTTATATTCAGTTAATTATATTGTTTATTTTTCTCATATTTTTATATTCATATTTAATCTTATTTGCCTATATTTATGTCTTTCTACTATTACTGTAACTGAGGGGTACAATTCCATGACTGTATTGATAAGTATGGTATCATTAAACCACTACCGCTTTATGTACTTTAATTACTGGCCATACAGTACATGATATATAAATATGATGAACACTTCCCACAATGAACCGGTTCCACACCAAATGGTAATTAAGTATTTATTGCAGCAAAAGGTACATAATATACTTCTATTATACTTTACTTTAGATGCGCTTATAAGGCAAAGGAATGTGCGTAGGCAAATCAATAATGAATGTCCATTCTCTGGTTACGCAGGAGGTAATTATACAACCTGAATCTTAGGGAATTATATCTATGGTACACTAGTAATATATAGCGGGAGATACTGGAAGGGTCCCCCCGGTTGTAAGCCAGCAGGGGTAGAGGATCTGTCGGTAGTAGAGAGTCTGGTCAACGATGACTAAGGAGACTCCAAGTACAGGAGACGGTGCAATAGCCTCTTGATCCACAGACGAATACAGCTGTTCTCCGTAGACTGTAGCTCCACAGTGAAGAAAGCTAGCCGGCCTCAGGCTCTCTGAGGCGCCGACTCGACCTGGCTCCTCACAGGGTAAATCCCACACGTGTAGGCGTCGGCGATTCTCCGCTCCATAAATCACAGGACCAAAACAAATATAATCCAGCCGCAAAGGGCTATGTAGTCGTCGGGTAGATTAATCCAGTGTACCTGTGGACCGCTGTCCAATAGGAGAACGAAATATTATGGTCTGGGCTAGGCTAAAGGGATATTCCGTGTATATGTACAAGGAATATACAAGGGATATCAAACGATATACAAATACTATGCAATATATATCAATCAATAAATATATATATTCGGTTTAATCTGATCCTTTGTAACAGCCGCCCCCTAATTAGTCCCACCTAATTAGCTAAGCAGAGACAGATTAACCGCACTGTCCACTACTCAATGTCTGTTGTGAGGGGTCGGGCAGTTCACAAAGTCATGGGGTCATGGTCGTCATCGATAGTATCGGGGGGCCTTGGCAGTTCTATTAGCCTCGCCACGGGTCGGGTGTAGATCCGTCCTTGGACGAGCACTTCGGCTGCTCGGACCTTTCCGTCGGCACCGGTGATCACTTTGCTTACGCGGCCAGCCGGCCACATAGCTCGGGGTAGTGACTGGTCGATAATCATGACGACTGTTCCTTCTGTCAAATTGTCTCTCTCTTTCACCCATTTCTGGCGGGTCTGTAGAGACGGTAGATAGTGGAGTAGGAAGCTGTTCCAAAACTTGTCAGCCAATACTTGACTGTACCTCCACATTCTTCGGCCGTTCGCTTCTTCAGGCCTGTACATTGTCTGTGGTAGCGCGGGGTCCGGCCGCCCCATCAAGAGTGTGTTGGGGGTGACTGGGTCGACATCTGCTACATCACTTGAGACGTAACCGAGGGGCTTTGAGTTCAATACTCCCTCGATCTCCGTGAGGACTGTCATTAGGACTTCTTCCGCCACGGTCTGGGCCCCAAGCACGGCGTACAGGGCTGTCTTTATTGAACGTACTTCTCGTTCCCAAGTTCCACCGAAGTGGGGTGCGTTCGGGGGATTAAACTGGAAGTCAATCTGGGATGGAGCGAGGTGGGTCTTAAGTTCTGGGCCCATAGCTTGGAAGCTCTCTCTCAGCTCTCTTTCTCCGCCTTTGAAGTTTGTCCCGTGATCAGACAACAATATAGACGGTTTGCCTTTCCGCGATGTGAATCTTCGGAAGGCCATAAGGAATGAGTCTGTGCTCATGGTTGGAAGGAGTTCTATATGCATCGCTCGGGTGGTCATGCATTTGAATACAATACCCCACCGCTTCTCGGTTCCTCTTCCTTTCTTTATATACAGCGGGCCGAAACAGTCCATACCGGTGGAGTGAAAAGGCTTGTCGCCGAGTCGGAGGCGACAGGGAGGTAGGTCAGCCATCCGGGGTATACTGGGCTGCGCTCGCCACTTACGACAGTCTAGACAGGTTCGCTGGAAGCGCCGCACTGCTTCTCTCCCTTGCAGTATCCAATAACGACGTCTGATCTCCGCGAAGACTCTCTCTGCCCCGGCGTGATGCACATCCTCGTCGTATTTCTTTATGATCAGCTCTGTGACCTTGTGTCGGCTGTTTAAGGCTATCGGGTACTTGACGTCATCCGGTAAGTCTGGAGCTCTCCGCAGACGACCACCCACTCTGATGAGACCATGGGCGTCGCTCTCGGGGGCTAGGTGGAGCAGTCTGCTGTCTGATGGGACGGGCTTTGCTCCCTGTAGACAGTCTAGCTCATTGGGGAACGAGTCTCTCTGGGCTCGTTGTAGTAGAAGAAGTTCTGCTTCTTCGTAGTCAGCTGCTGTAATGTCAGTAGTGAGCTGAACCTCTGGGTGGTGCCACAGGAATGTCTTTAGCTGCGCACTCTCTAGGGTGAGGCAATCGTCTATGTCGGGGTCTGTGGAGACGAGTGTGTTCAATCCACAGAACATAGATTTCTTGTTTTCGGCCTCCTCTTTACTCGCTTCCCGTGGGGTGGGTGTAGGCCACTCTTCTTCCGGGAGCTTGAGGAACTCTGGCCCTTCACTGTATAGGTTGTGACGGGTGAGGTCATCCAGGGACATTCCCCGGGTGATGACGTCAGCTGGGTTGTGTTTTGTGTCCACATACCTCCAGCTTGCTACTTCTGTTAAATCTTGAATCTCTGTGACTCTGACTCCCACGAAGACCTTGTATCTGCACGAATCAGACCGGATCCATGTGAGTACTGTCGTGGAGTCTGACCACAAGATTGTTCTTTGCACCGGAATGGTGAGTTCTCCTGGCAGTACTCGTTGGAGATCTGTTCTCCTGTGGCGAGTCCTGGAGATCCATCTCCGGGGTGCTCTCCTCTTCTTGTAGCGGGTAGAGTTCCATCCCTGGAGAGCTGTCTTTATCCTGGAGCTCTCCGGGGACTACTTCTTCGGTCTTGGCGGGGGGTAAAGTCATGTCGGGTCCCTCCTGGTCCCTACCGTGAGCTTGGTCAGTTACGTTAGAACCCACTAGGGCCTCTATTGGCGGGGTAGCCTGGTCGATAGGGTCGGACATAATTTTACTATCTACTTTTTCCGCGTTTACCGTCTGTAGAAAGCTAGGTCGTATATTGGCAACGTAATCCTCTAAGTACTGAGGTGTCTGCCGTCTACGCTGCGGGCGATCTACTTTAGGAGAACCGTTTTGTGGAGTGTTCATCATAGGCCATGTCAATATTAATACCACTATATTAATATTACACTAGTTACCCTCCGGCTCGAAGGACCAATTGTAACTGAGGGGTACAATTCCCTGACTGTATTGATAAGTATGGTATCATTAAACCACTACCGCTTTATGTACTTTAATTACTGGCCATACAGTACATGATATATAAATATGATGAACACTTCCCACAATGAACCGGTTCCACACCAAATGGTAATTAAGTATTTATTGCAGCAAAAGGTACATAATATACTTCTATTATACTTTACTTTAGATGCGCTTATAAGGCAAAGGAATGTGTGTAGGCAAATCAATAATGAATGTCCATTCTCTGGTTACGCAGGAGGTAATTATACAACCTGAATCTTAGGGAATTATATCTATGGTACACTAGTAATATATAGCGGGAGATACTGGAAGGGTCCCCCCGGTTGTAAGCCAGCAGGGGTAGAGGATCTGTCGGTAGTAGAGAGTCTGGTCAACGATGACTAAGGAGACTCCAAGTACAGGAGACGGTGCAATAGCCTCTTGATCCACAGACGAATACAGCTGTTCTCCGTAGACTGTAGCTCCACAGTGAAGAAAGCTAGCCGGCCTCAGGCTCTCTGAGGCGCCGACTCGACCTGGCTCCTCACAGGGTAAATCCCACACGTGTAGGCGTCGGCGATTCTCCGCTCCAGAAATCACAGGACCAAAACAAATATAATCCAGCCGCAAAGGGCTATGTAGTCGTCGGGTAGATTAATCCAGTGTACATGTCCACACGGTTCTCGTCTAGGTCTCCTCGGGTGAAAGCGCCATGAAAGCAGCCCAGCCTGGATAAGCACTCTAGCTGGTACGAGGAAGCGTTGGTGATGCTGGTCACTGTAGAACTTTAGCCGCACGATACACTATACACAAATAGACTATTACTGACTTAATAGAAATATGTCGCACTCGACGGTATAGCGCCAAACTCTGACAATTCAGTTATTAATTCGCACGCGGTCTCAATGCTCTATTTGGGGCCAAACAGGCCATACTTCACCGCACGGAGTATCGTGGGTGAGGCTTCAACTTATTGGGTAACTCTGACTTCTGACTAAGTAAGACTAAGTGCTTCTGTATTCACCTGCGCCATATTTATATGCACGGCGAACAATCTAGTGCCAGCCTCATTTCTGTCTCGTAGCCCTGGGCAAGGCCGGGCATGCACAGACATGTCTTGATGGTGACTTTGAACCTGACTCTGGAGGCGCGGCTCTGGCGCCTGTGGACCGCTGTCCAATAGGAGAACGAAATATTATGGTCTGGGCTAGGCTAAAGGGATATTCCGTGTATATGTACAAGGAATATACAAGGGATATCAAACGATATACAAATACTATGCAATATATATCAATCAATAAATATATATATTCGGTTTAATCTGATCCTTTGTAACAATTACCCTGCCGCCATACCTGTACCTCCCCTCCCCCCATGCTGCTATGACGCCAATATTCCCCCAAGGGGATCAATAAAGCAATATCTTATCTTATCTTCAGTGGCAGCAGCACGTCTCCCTGGAATGTGTTTCTCGAGGCACAGTGCCGTTTCTACTTTCTAGCCGCTTTAGGATCCTTGACCTCCTCCACGCCGTCCAGTCATCGCCATGAAGTCCTGCTGCATCAATGGGAAGATGTTCGAGTGGAACATCATCTCCAGGCGGAGCTGCTTCCGAGCCGGCGTCCGCTATTATGTCAGAGGTAGGGATGTCCACAGGCAGCTGGGTGGCGCAGCGGACATTGCACTCGTCACCAACGCAAGAGACACCGGTATCGAATCCGGCTGTCAGCGTTGCCTCCGGCTTGGGCCGGCCGTCATACTGACTCATTTGGCAGAGTCAGCGGGAGGAGAGTCGATGGGTGGTAGTCTGGTCGTTGTAAACAGCGACTCCTACAGGTCGGTCAGGGCGCCTGCACAGCAAAGACAGGAAAATGGCGGGGGCAGTGTGAGCCTCCTACACGTTACTCCATCGCCAATGAGAGTCCGCGCTGGCAGGTGAAAAGATGTCACTCGCTGCCTCCACATGTATCGGAGGGCACATGTGATGGGCTTCTATCCTCCCTACGACCGGCCAGTGGGGGGCACATGCGAGCAACGATCAGGACAGGGGAGGGAGAATTGGCACGAGAGGTAAATTGGGATGGGAGAAAAATCACAGAAAAAGGAGGAGAAAAAGTAGATAAAAAAAAGAGGTAGGGATGTCCGATATTATCCGATGCCGATATTATTTAATGCCGATATTGGCATTAAAATGTAATATCGGAAATTATCTGTATCTGTTTTCAAATTTTCAATTTTTTTTTAAAAACATTTATTTAACCTTTATTTACCCAGGCAAGCAAGTAAGAACAAATTCTTATTTTATTTATTGTCAAAAGTATGCATAATGTTGTGTTAATTCCACAACAAGAGATATGTAATGTTAATTACCTGAAATGATTCCGTTTTTTGGGGGGGGGGAACCCTGCATATATCGGTATCGGAAATGAAAGGTCCCATGCATTATAAATGGCCTTTTCCAGTGTTTAGCATTGTTTCCTAGCAATGGGGGATTATATCAATGTGGTCTGTGTCGTTAATTATCATATTGACTCATCAGTCTAGTCTCGAGTTCACGAGATCTTCCCTCACTCAACTAAGCCGTTCTGATTTCACGGTATTGCTGACGTGAATAAGGTACTGATTTGCAGTAATGCCCCCTCTATAGTTGTAGCACATAGTGTAACCCGACACTTCCTCAAACGGGTTTTGACAGAGAGGCAGAGAACGAGCGAAAGAGAGAGAAAGAGGGAGAGAGGGGGACCGCGCAGCCCCCACGCGCAGGAGTGTGTGTACAAATGTGTGTGCGTGTGCCGCAGGGATGGGTCTTCTCTCACACACACACAGAGCATTTACACAGGTTGTGTGTAAATGCTCTGTGTGTCCCTCTCTCTCTCTATCTCT
The DNA here is from genome assembly GCF_963971535.1 of Notolepis coatsorum. NCBI lineage: Eukaryota > Metazoa > Chordata > Actinopteri > Aulopiformes > Paralepididae > Notolepis > Notolepis coatsorum. Next base: position 138,191,794 of record NC_140166.1, on the reverse strand, counting down.
CTCTCCCTCTCCCTCTCTATCTCTCTCTCTCCCTCGCAGTCGGGAGCACTAGCTTATCACTGTCAAAATATCTTTGCGCATGCTCCCACGCGCACGCCCATATTCCGATCCGTGCAATAATAATCACAGAGGTATATATTGTCAGTTGAAACAAGTTACCAATGCATTGTCCCGTGGGATTATGCCCCCCGCGGCAAAATTAATTAGTCTCCCCCTCAATCTCTCTCTATCTCTCTTTGTGCCACTCGCAGACTGTGTGGGTGACTGTCACTCAAAGCGCTTATGGGCGGAGCCCATCTAATAACAGCCTGAATTCCAAAGGGAGAAAAATTATGCTTTTGAGTACTTGATTAGAAATATAAAACAATGAATTTTTTGGAAAAAAAAACTTACAGATGTGTTCCATAGACTCACAGGAATTGTGTAAAGTTGCCCAAATAGTGCAAGGAATAGCAATGCATGTCCCCTTTAACACATTGAGTGCCAGCCACAAGAAATCTTGTGATTTCATGCCATGCGTTGAGTGCCAGGGACAAGAAATCTCGTTATTTAATCGTTATTGCTTTTATTAGCGATATCCATAAATGTTTCATCAACCTAGCCATACGTTATCATTAGGACTGTATGAGCTCGAACAGGGAAAATACCGCCCCCTATCGTCTCCCGGATGGTAATGCACCCATTGGATTGGACTCAATGGAAATGCATGGGGGGGGGGGGGGAGAAACGGAATCCACATGTTACTTCTCAGGCATGTAACCGGAGACGATTGGATTCATTGTGGACACTCAGAGCAGCGTGGATTATGTGTTTCGAGTACCTAACGTTGGATCAATAAACGCGATCGATATTTGGAATGGTGATCAGGAATTGGAATAATCTTTTTGCAGAACATTGTTACAATAGCTTTCCAATGTTCATGAGGCAGAATTGTTACAATAGCCGATAATACATTTTTCCAATGATAAATCCCTATACGAGTGGACCTCGCTGATGCTTTTATCCAAAGCGACTTACAAGTTGTGTACAACAAGTCAGCAGGAAGGGTACAACTCTGGCAGCTGAGGGTCAGTGACATTGTTCGTCAAGCTGTGTCGAACTTGAGTATTATGCATAATATACATTTTATTGTATATCATGCAAGTATTGCATTCGGAATTTTGGCCCGGCCCTCCAAAATATTTTCAGTTGCTCATTTGGCCCCCTGGGAAAAATAATTGCCCACCCCTGATCTAGATAATACATCCTACTGACTACTGAAGGAGTGAGTCAATTCTAAGTAAAAAGTGTTTTAACTGGTAAAATCTCATAGCTTTGTTTTTACGTCGTCTATACTACGATGCACTCAAGACTGTAGCACTCAAGTTCGACACAGCTTGACGAACAATGTCACTGACCCTCAGCTGCCAGAGTTGTACCTTCCTGCTGACTTGTTGTACACAACTTGTAAGTCGCTTTGGATAAAAGCATCAGCGAGGTCCACCCGTATAGGGATTTATCATTGGAAAAATGTATTATCGGCTATTGTAACAATTCTGCCTCATGAACATTGGAAAGCTTTACATTTTTGCACAAAATGAGTTCCCTTCTATCACTAACATTATTGTTTAAGCATTTTTGAGACAATTTAGAAATGGGCAATGGGGAAATACATTGAAATTTTGCGAGGTGGACCGGCCGGAAACAGCAATGACGTAACCACTACACCTCCCTATGACTAAATGTAAATTCAATAAATGTAAATGTAAGGGCCTTTAGAAATGAACAAATACTAGTGTTTGTTGCACCTCTCCATCGGAGAGGGAGTTGTATGTTTCCTTTAACCAACTTGAAGAAATGTAAATAATAATATTATTATATATAAATAAAGTTCCATTGTTTACTTTCTCCCCCAGGTATCGACTCGGAGGGACATGCCGCTAACTTCGTGGAGACGGAACAGATTGTGCAGTACAACGGCAGCAAGGCTTCATTTCTACAGGTGAGGCCGATGGACTAAGGGGGCTTTCACACTAGCCATTCGGGGTCGAATCAGAGCACGATCGCACCAAAATAGGGTGTTATCGTCCCTGATGAGAACGCTCCCCCCCCGTCCCCGGGGACGCTGATTCCCTCCAAACCTGGACCGCTGGAATAGGTGGTTTCGGGTGCGTGCCAGTGTCCCCGACAAGGGAGCGGGGGGGCGTGGTGTGCAAGCTTACTGTAATGCTTTCATGCTTGCTTGAATTTTGGGCAGATAAAAACATACAGCAACAACTGGACAATACCCACAAAAACGATATTTATGGGCAATTTGGCGAGTTCAGACCTCAACCAAACAAGCACGTTGAGCCTCACGGCTCAGTGGATGAAAACTTCGAGATGAAGCCACGTTACAAGCACAAGACTTCCCTGGCTCGCATTAGGCCTGGCAATTTTTTTTGCTATGCCATTGCTATGTCTATACATTGGTTTCTTGTTCGAATGCATTTATTTCTATAGACCAGTGACATGCAATATAATTGACGCAAGCAATGGGCTAACGTTAGCTGCTAAGTTATCCCATATAAATAGGCTAAGCTAACTAGCGTTAGCCGCTAAACCCAGGACACGCTCAAAGCGGACTCCACGACACCAGTTCCATTCGTGAAGAAAGGGGGTGGGTTATATTGACGACGCTTGACAACAGAGGTTCAAATATAACTTCATATTTATTGGTTATTCGTTTCTTTATATCAGCATCCAGTTTCCATCACCGTGTGTTAAACTCTTCCTGTGTTTACATTCGAGTGTGACATCATCGCCTATGGCAGCTTGCACGCTCAAAACGCAAACAAAACCCGGAGCGCACCAAGACTGCAGTGTGTACGCAAACTATAGGGAAGTTCGCACTCAAGGACGGAGCGAGAACGGAGCAGAGCTGATTCGACCCCGAATGGTTAGTGAGAAAGCCCCCTAATACTTGGGGTCAAGTGGGGTCATCCCCAGTGGTGAAAAGTAACTAAGTATTTTTACTCAAGTACTGTACTTAAGTACAATTTCGAGCTACTTGTACTTTACCTAAGTATTTTCATTCTTTATACTTTTACTCCACTACATTTCAAAGGAAATATTGTACTTTTTTTTTTACTGCAATACGATTTTGAACTGTTGAACAGTAATCCAGAAATTTTTTATTGCACTGTAAAAAAAACTGATTTTATGTCTGCCCTTTATGTGCTCATTTCATGTCTATTCTATTCTACTACTTATTGCACTGCACTATTGCACTATTTTACGCTTGTTTATTCTATCTTACTCTTTCTATTATTATCTATTTTTAAAACTGAATCAAACCATAAACAAGATGGCCTGTTTGTTAGATCCTAATGTGAAAAACTGTGATTTTATGTCTGCACTTCATGTGCTCATTTTATGCCTGTCTTTTTTCTGTTGTGAAGCACTTTGAGCTGCAGTTTCTGTATGAAAGGTGCTATACAAATAAAGTTGTATTATTAATACATTTATCTGAACCCATCATAGAAAATGCATAGAAAACATGGCAAAAATGTATGAAGATTATATACTTTCACATTTGAAGCCTGTCGACTTCAAGGGGACATAATCATAGCAGCATAACTGGACCACATACCACTTTAACATAACCTTTAATCAGAGCAGCATAACTGGACCACATACCACTTTAACACTTTGAGTGCCAACGACGAGATTACTCGTTTGTTCATGCCGACCGTTCAGTGCCAACAACGAGAGATCTTGTTTTTTTTTTATTTATTAGCGATTTGAATTCATACGGTATTTCATCAATCTAGCCTCACGTTACCACTGCAAACTCTCTCAGAGCTCCATTGGGAAAATACCGCCCCCTATCGTCTCTCCCTGTGGTACTGCACCCCTTTGGAATGGATTGAATGAAACGCATGGGGGGGGGGGGGGGGAGGAATCCTGCTTCCACATTTTACTTCTCAGGCAAGTCACCCGAGACGATCGGATTCATTCTGGAGCCTCAGAACAGCGTGGAATCGGTGTTTCGACCACCCAGCGTTGGATCAATAAACGCGATCGATATTTGGAATGGCGATCAGGAATTGGAATAATCTTTTTAGAGAACATCTGATCTGAGATAAGGAATCTATTTTACCAGTCTTAGGATAATCAGAGCTTTTTTCACAGAGATATCAATGTGTGCCCTATGTGTGCGTGTGTGTGCTGATCAGGAAATGAGATAATCGATTTTTCAGCCTGCTTCTCGATAATCTAGCGTTTATTTGAAAACTATTCATAAATAAGCCGAAAATTCAAGTTTTTTGTGTATTTCAGTAAAGGCCGTTTGTCACAGAATCTTTATATTTTCCTGAAACTTTTTAAAAAAAACGAGAGTTTTTAAAAATGGTATAAAATGGAAATGGACGATTATTTAAAAAAAAAAAAACTGACTGCAAACAAGTCATTGATAAGCGCGGCCAGATTATACACATAGCCATAATTTAAGATGTAGTTCATGCGTTCGCAAATATGAGAGCTCTATCATTGAAGTGGACGCTGGCACGCAACGGGGTTCTGGGGCACCCTACTTCCGGCACGGAAAGTGTTAACATAACCTTTAATCAGAGCAGCATAACTAGACCACATACCACTTTAACATAACCTTTTAATCAGAGCAGCATAACTGGACCACATACCACTTTAACACTTTGAATGCCCAACAGGGGGCGCACTAGTGCTTGAATGCCCACATCCACTTCAATGTTAGCATTAATATCGCCTAATCTATGTTTAAAATTATGGCTATGTGTCTAATCTGCCCGTTGCATTATCAATGACCTATTTCCAGTCAACATTGTCGAAGCAGATTGTTTTTTTTATCAGTTCATTTCCGTTTCATAGCATTTAGAAAACCCCTCGTTTTCACGAAAAAAAAAGAGGATTCCATGATAATCGCCCCATACTGTAATATTCTAGAACGTTGTCATTTGTCGGCCTATTTATGAATCGTTTTCAAATAAACGCTAGATTATCGATAGTATATGTGTACATGTGCACGCTAGTGCCGCACGCTGACAATCTATTCTCTCAGTTCCTGATCGCTCTTAAAGTCAAACAGCCATATCACAAAAAAAGAAAAAGCTTATATCTTATATAAGCTTATATAAAACGGGTCTGATTATCCTAATACTGGTAAAATAGATTCCTTACCTGAGATCAGATGGTATCCAATCGCCATTCCGAAAATCGATCCTTTTATTGATCCACCGCGTATACTGTAAAAACACATAATCCCCGCTGCTCTGAGGGACCAGCATGAAGCTGATCGACCCCGGTTACATGAGTGAGAAGTAAAATGTGGAGTCCGGGTCTTTTTTTCTCATGCCTTTTCATTGAGTCCAATCCAAAAGGGTGAATTACCATCTGGGAGACGATAGGGGGCGCTTTTTTCCACATCGGAGCGCCTGGGGTGGCTGATTTTCCAACGGTAGACTCGGTTGATGAAATATGAATTCAGATTGCTAATAAAAAATAAAAAAGAGAAAAAACTAATATTCTCGTTATGGGCATTCAACCCGCGGGCGGTAAACCCGAGAAAACTCGGGTTGGGCATCCAAAGTGTTAACCTGTAGAGGTCAATGGTTCAAGGTTTGAATGCTCCCAAACACTGGAATACACAAACATTATGTAGAATGCATACTTTTACTTTAGTTACTTAAGTACATTCAATAGCAAAAACCTCTCTACTTTTACTCAAGTAGAATTTGAATGGAGTACTTTTACCAGAGTACTACTCATTTATCTGGGTATTTCTGCTTTTACTTAAGTAAAGGAATTGTGGGCTTCTTCCACCACTGGTCACCCAGTTGGTGGATGTGTAAGACGCTTGTCCGGCAGCGTGGCTACATGGGTAGAGCTCGAGTGACGCTTCGAGCCCCGGTCAAGGCCGCTATCGGAATGTGGTGTTGTTGTCCCGCGGGGACATTGTCAGTAACAACGCCCCTGTTACGCTGACAATACCCACAAAAACGATATTTATGGGCAATTTGGCGAGTTCAGACCTCAACCAAACAAGCACGTTGAGCCTCACGGCTCAGTGGATGAAAACTTCGAGATGAAGCCACGTTACAAGCACAAGACTTCCCTGGCTCGCATTAGGCCTGGCAATTTTTTTTGCTATGCCATTGCTATGTCTATACATTGGTTTCTTGTTCGAATGCATTTATTTCTATAGACCAGTGACATGCAATATAATTGACGCAAGCAATGGGCTAACGTTAGCTGCTAAGTTATCCCATATAAATAGGCTAAGCTAACTAGCGTTAGCCGCTAAACCCAGGACACGCTCAAAGCGGACTCCACGACACCAGTTCCATTCGTGAAGAAAGGGGGTGGGTTATATTGACGACGCTTGACAACAGAGGTTCAAATATAACTTCATATTTATTGGTTATTCGTTTCTTTATATCAGCATCCAGTTTCCATCACCGTGTGTTAAACTCTTCCTGTGTTTACATTCGAGTGTGACATCATCGCCTATGGCAGCTTGCACGCTCAAAACGCAAACAAAACCCGGAGCGCACCAAGACTGCAGTGTGTACGCAAACTATAGGGGGGAGAGGGAGGGGGAAGTTCGCACTCAAGGACGGAGCGAGAACGGAGCAGAGCTGATTCGACCCCGAATGGTTAGTGAGAAAGCCCCCTAATACTTGGGGTCAAGTGGGGTCATCCCCAGTGGTGAAAAGTAACTAAGTATTTTTACTCAAGTACTGTACTTAAGTACAATTTCGAGCTACTTGTACTTTACCTAAGTATTTTCATTCTTTATACTTTTACTCCACTACATTTCAAAGGAAATATTGTACTTTTTTTTTTACTGCAATACGACTTTGAACTGTTGAACAGTAATCCAGACATTTTTTATTGCACTGTAAAAAAAACTGATTTTATGTCTGCCCTTTATGTGCTCATTTCATGTCTATTCTATTCTACTACTTATTGCACTGCACTATTGCACTATTTTACGCTTGTTTATTCTATCTTACTCTTTCTATTATTATCTATTTTTAAAACTGAATCAAACCATAAACAAGATGGCCTGTTTGTTAGATCCTAATGTGAAAAACTGTGATTTTATGTCTGCACTTCATGTGCTCATTTTATGCCTGTCTTTTTTCTGTTGTGAAGCACTTTGAGCTGCAGTTTCTGTATGAAAGGTGCTATACAAATAAAGTTGTATTATTAATACATTTATCTGAACCCATCATAGAAAATGCATAGAAAACATGGCAAAAATGTATGAAGATTATATACTTTCACATTTGAAGCCTGTCGACTTCAAGGGGACATAATCATAGCAGCATAACTGGACCACATACCACTTTAACATAACCTTTAATCAGAGCAGCATAACTGGACCACATACCACTTTAACACTTTGAGTGCTAAAAAGAGAAAAAACTAATATTCTCGTTATGGGCATTCAACCCGCGGGCGGTAAACCCGAGAAAACTCGGGTTGGGCATCCAAAGTGTTAACCTGTAGAGGTCAATGGTTCAAGGTTTGAATGCTCCCAAACACTGGAATACACAAACATTATGTAGAATGCATACTTTTACTTTAGTTACTTAAGTACATTCAATAGCAAAAACCTCTCTACTTTTACTCAAGTAGAATTTGAATGGAGTACTTTTACCAGAGTACTACTCATTTATCTGGGTATTTCTGCTTTTACTTAAGTAAAGGAATTGTGGGCTTCTTCCACCACTGGTCACCCAGTTGGTGGATGTGTAAGACGCTTGTCCGGCAGCGTGGCTACATGGGTAGAGCTCGAGTGACGCTTCGAGCCCCGGTCAAGGCCGCTATCGGAATGTGGTGTTGTTGTCCCGCGGGGACATTGTCAGTAACAACGCCCCTGTTACGCTGACAGGGACACCGTACAGCTACGAGTGCTGTCCTTCTGATGAGACGCTAAACCAGGGGTGGGCAATTATTTTTCCCAGGGGGCTGAATGAGCAACTGAAAATATGTTGGAGGGCCGGGCCAAAATTCCAAACTCAATTATGCATAATATACATTTTATGTCTATATAAAAAGCAGTAAATGGCATTGTTTTGACCCCTGGTAAGAGTGTATGTTATTATTTGGCAATTAAAACGTGAGGTTAGCTTTCAAAAATATCATTTATTCAAATAGAATTTATTTCCAAAATGATAAACAAAATGTGAAACATTAATAACAAAGGGCATTTTGAGTTTCATATACTATTGAAACAAGGATTTTCTTAGCTTTCTAAAGACATCACATCATCTTATAGCCAAAATAAACAAGACATGTCACTGAACTGTATAAAGAAAAGTGTCCCAGTTTTGTAGCCTTTTTTACTTTACATGCCTATATTAAACATTTAATGTTTTCAGAACTGTGAAAAAAAAAGTCCCATTTCACTTGTTATATTTCCACATTTTAGTGTTCTTCAGTTCTTTTTTTTTTCATTCAGTGTGAGAAATCCAGTCTCTGTTGAGCTTTAACAAGTCCATCAAAGTCAGGTTGCATGTCTGAGGTGGAGATGCGAAGCACAGCTGCCAGATGTTTATCAGTGAGAGAGGATCTGTACCTGAACTTGGTAAACGGCATGACTGAGAATGTCTGTTCACATATGTAGGTGGATCCAAAGAGAACCAACATCTTCTGAGCATGTCTCCTCATGTTTGGAAAGTTCTCCTTGAGAGCAGAGTAGAACTCTAGCACGCTGAAAACTAACAAGCATTATAGGCCTATAGCCTGTTTCACGAATGCCTTCTATTTCCATTTCCCAGCACGCGTGTTACTGAACACGGTGCCTCGTCATCACAATCAATCCAAAAACTGCTTGGATGCTACCGAATCCGATGTCGCGAGTACGGAGGTACTGGCAGACACAGACTAAAACATTAATGTCATCATGACACAAAAGTATACAGAAAAAACTTGACTGCAGCAGCCAATTATAATATAAAATAAATCAGGACTCGCCACGCTGTTGACGTCGGCAACAAAAACGTCTGGCATTGAATAACGTTAACAAAACTTCGCCAACCAGTTGCTACATCCAAGAACAAATGAAAACGTTCGCCAACTGGCTATATTCCAACTTCAAACAACAATTGAAGTTATTGAACCACTTCGGTCTGCTCTTCATATGTCCACCATCCACCGTTGATGTCCTGTTCAGCACTGTTCTACTGTCCTCGAATTCTCCCTGCGGTAATTACATCCAAATGTTTCCAAAAATGCAGCTTTCCCCGACGCATTGGGAACTTTCAAAAGCTCTCCCTTTCCCTAATTCCATATCTGTTAACTTATCCATCGCGACTCAGAGACACGAGGCTCTGACTCTCTGATCTCTGATGACAGCTGGCGCAAAACAGAAACTGAAACCGTAAGGTTATCCTATAACCCTAGTTATATGAGTATAGCGAGCACGCATTATTTATTTAAAAACAAAGCCCTACCCAGCCCGAACCCGTCGGGTCAGGTAGGGCCCCGTCGGGCTTGGGCAGGGTTGCAGTGCACTACTAAGAACCCTATCATACCGATCATAAAGAGTAGAGGGTTCCCCCGATGTTCCTGGACAAAATTCCCAAATCGGGTCTCTGACATCAAGGCCACATAATCATCCCTCCCCCTTAATTGGCTGATATCAATCAAGCCTGCGTAGCCCAAGGTTGGCTGCTACACAGTGGTGGTGAAGGAGGCCATTTCCACCCTACATTGTGGGGAGCGCTTGGAGTGTCTAGAAAAGCGCTATATACCCTACTGCGGCTCTTCAAAGTCAGGGCTAGAGGGCGGGGCTATGAACTGTGCAGGATGCATGTGTCAGTGGTTTAGCCAGCCTCTCTAAGCCAGGAGTTTTTTTTTTTTTTTTTTACTTTTTTTTTTTAGCTTTTATCGCTTTTCTGGTCAAGCATGACCGACAGTTGTAGGGTGAAACGGGAGAGAGAGCAGGGGGAGACATTCGGCAAATGACGGCGAGTCCAGGAATCGAACTCGGAGTCAACCAGATCCGTGACGCAGCACGGAGTCCCGCGACGCAGCGCGGTAACATGGTGTGCTACTGGAGCACCCAAGCCAGGAGTTTCATACCGCTTGTTACAGTTGTGGTGATTCCCAGCGCTTGTTACAGTTGTGGTGATTCCCAGCCCTACTAAGCAACAGTTGTAGTGATTCCCAGCTCTACTAAGCAACAGTTGTGATTCCCAGCTCTACTAAGCAACACTTGTGATGATTCCCAGCTCTACTAAGCAACACTTGTGATGATTCCCAGCTCTACTAAGCAACACTTGTGATGATTCCCAGCTCTACTAAGCAACACTTGTGATGATGCCCAGATCTACTAAGCAACACTTGTGATGATGCCCAGCTCTACTAAGCAACAGTGGTGATTCTCAGCTCTACTAACCAACAGTTGTGATTCTCAGCTCTACGAAGCAACAGTTGTGATTCCCAGCTCTACGAAGCAACAGTTGTGATTCCCAGCCCTACTAAGCAACAGTTGTGATTCCCAGCCCTACGAAGCAACAGTTGTGATTCCCAGCCCTACTAACAGGCGGGTAGAATTCGGCAGTGGCGTGTAACTCCGTCACTCTTACCAGCCACTTTGGCGGGTAGACTGTGCAGCGTCACCGTTTTAGAGTCGTAGTGAAGAGTCTCTTTCTCACTCTCTGTCTCTTTCTCTCTCAGAACGCAGTGCACGCTTACTTGCGTCGCACATAATGAGAGTATTTCTCTCTCGGAACGCAGTGCGCGCTTGCTTGCGTCGCGCATAATGAGTTTCTTTCTCAGAACGCAGTGCGCACTTACTTGCGTCGCACGTAATGAGTCTCTCGGAACGCAGTGCACGCTTATTTGCGTTACGCGTAATGAGAGTCGTAACTGCTGGGAGTCTGATGACATGTTTTCTGAGAACTGGGTTAGGAAATGTATTCCTAATGTATATTGTTTTTCTATATGCTCTTCCTTCACAGACCCGAGGCTCTATCCCCTTCTACTGGTCCCAAAGGCCTAATCTCAAGTACAAACCCAAACCACAAATTAGCAAAACCATTAATCACGTAAGTTCTTTCTACAGATGATTTTAAGGGCATTAAAAAATTCTGTTCAACTTTCTGTTTAGTCTTTTCTCACTCTCATGCTGTTTTATTTATTTATTCATAATTCTTTATTTATTATTAAAAAATAATTGCATAATGCTGTTTTATTTAACTATATTCTTACATTTACAGCTGGATGGATTCCAGAGGCATATCGACTCTCAGATTATTCTCTATGGAAGACAAGTCCTTTTGAATCTGGTAAGAAGAAAATAAGAAAAAGTTGATTCCATATTTCAATAAAAGAAAAAAGAAAAGAAAACAGGCCAAGTAAATACCTCTGTAAATACCGGCTTCAAAGCCAGCGGTCGCTCTGGAAAAGCCGCCAACAGGTAACAGCGTAACGCAAAACGAGCTTGACGGTTCATCCTGTTGGCTTCGTTGTCTCAGATCCATCCGTCCCTACTATGTACCGAATGCTTTCGAAGCTTCGATCATAATGTTGACATTCGAATTCTAAATCAACATTCAAATTATTTTTTTAATAAATGTTCTTATTTATTTATTTATTCTTTTTAATATCTTTATTATAAAAATACTAATTTAATCCGATCAAATTGAGGATTTAGTTTGTGGATATAAAAAAAATCTTTTTAAATTTTATTTTATTAACCCTTTAATCGCCAAGGACGAGTTAACACGTCATTCTCCGCCATGCGTAATCTGCCAATGACGCCGTAACACGTCATTGAGATCAATATTTCACAAATCTGTGATGGCAATCATATTTCACCCGCGGAGACTTGAGATCTCCTGTTGATCTCCTCTCAACTCTCCAACGGTTCAAGAGCGCCATCTGGTGGCCGATCGGCGGATCGCCCAAACAGCAAACCGGAAACAGAAAGTGGTGCTCATCCAAATTTGGTCCGGCCACTCGCTATAGCTCCCGGGGCTCCATCTCGACACACTGGATAATCAATCGCTCGCCCTAACTCAATAAACAACGTTATTTGGACGTATATAGTATTATACAACCTGGAAATGGTTCATCTAGATCAACATCCCATAATAGGAAACTTTCTACTCCAAGCTGATCGCCCAACGGCCCGAGGAGACTGGGGTAAGTTTCAGCGTTTATTATTACCGTGTTCGATACAAACTGCTCTGATGATCATATCACCCACACTACATGAATCATCTAACGTTGGCCACGGAATTATAAACGACCCCCCCCCCCCCATCCGGTCAACATCAGATGATGAGTAGTAACTTCTAGAAGCATGTACATTTGAAATTTTTTATCTGGCGCCGATCGCTATCAAACTGTATTTGATCATCAATATAATGCATTTATGGCTATAAATCACGTTCTGCAGAATGCTGCAGAAAACGATAAAAACATATTTATACTTTAGACCATATTTTAGTATGAATATGTGAATGAAAAAGTAGAACGTTGCTACATCCTAAACGATAGATACTTGACGTTGAATGGGCCATAGTAATGTCAATTTAGCAATACAATTTAAAAAGTTATAGCCCTGCAAAGAAGGGGAACATCTCCATAGACTTTCAACAGTGGCAGATAGGGGTATTATGATCAGAATAATCCCTGGCAGATAAAGGGTTAAGTCATAAAATATGACGACAGACATTCGAAGCTTCGTTCGAATACTTCAATAGAAGCTTTGAATGTTAAAAAATTACATTCGGTACAGCCCTAGTATCTACTGTCCTCACTGTGGGCCCGCTGCCGTGCTCCAGACTACGGCTCAGTCTAGAGCAGTGTATCTTAACCTCCGGCCCGGGGACCAGAGGCTCAGGAGGTAGAGCGGTCGTCTGGTAATCCGGAGGTTCCCGGTTCGATTCCCGCTACTCCCGGGCAGCATATCGAATTGTCCTTGGGCAAGACACTTAACCCCTAACTGCTCCCGATGAGCAGGTTGGCACCGGTTGCCTCCACCGTCAGTGTGTGTGAATGGGTAAAAATGTGAGGAACAAATTGTAAAACGCGTTGGATAAAAGAGATATATAAATGCAGCCGTTTCCCATTTTGATAGAAAGACGAACCATTTGCTGTGTCCAAAACCACACCGGAAAGATGAAAAGATAACATATTAACCCGTTCACTACCACACTAGCAAAGGGTTAACCCTTTCACTGAGGCAATACAGAAAGTTAACCCTTTCACTGCCACACTACCAAATGGTTAACCCTTTCACAACCACACTACAGAACCAAACGGTTAACTTTCACTACCACACTACCAACGGGTTAACCCTTTCACTACCACACTACAGACTGTTAACCTTTCACTACCACACTACAAAAGGGTTAACCCTTTCACTACCACACTACCAAATGGTTAACCCTTTCACCTTTTAACCTGCGGCAATACAGCAGGTTAACCCTTTCACTGCCACACCACACAACAGAAGGGTAACCCTTTCACTACCACACTAACCGTCTGTAGTGTGGTAGTGAAAGGTTAACCTTCTGTAGTGTGGGTAGTGAAAGGGTTAAAACCACTATAGCGGCAAACCAAGTGTCAAGCTTTATGCACTGGTTCCAATATATATATATATATATATATATATATATATATATATATATATATATATATATATATATAATATTTTTTTTTACTTTTATTGGGTGTGTAAATATTAGGGGTGTAACGATGCATCGATTCTAATGTGTTCGATTCGATGCATCGATTTGAATACGTTAGATTATAATCGAAATTAATCGAAATTAAAAAGAAAATCATTAAAAAAAAAATATTATGTTTTTTTTTGTGTGTATTGTTTTTATTGACCTATAATCCATTCATGCTGAGTGAATCAGTTCCCCCAGCCACATTTGTGTATTCAAAATGTTTTGGGGAATTAACTGATAGAAAATGTATAGAAAATGAATCGAATCGTGGTCAAATGAAGAGATTTCATGATTGCATTGAATCGTTGCCTGAAGAATCGTAATCGAATCGAGTCGTTGTGAGGTCGCATCGTTACACCCCTAGTAAATATCCTTCCTTCTCCCCACAGATAAACCAGAAAGGCTCTGAGAAACCTCTGGAGTTGACCTTTGACAAGATGGTGACCAGTCTGGGAAACAGCATGGTGAAGTAAGGACCCTCACTGACCCCTGTACCAGTCTGTCTTGACCCCTGTACCAGTCTGTCTTGACCCCTGTACCAGTCTGTCTTGACCCCTGTACCAGTCAGTCTTGACCCCTGTACCAGTCCATCTTGACCCCTGTACCAGTCTGTCTTGACCCCTGTACCAGTCTGTCTTGACCCCTGTACCAGTCTGTCTTGACCCATGTACCAGTCGGCCTTGACCCTTGTACCTGTCGACCTTGACCCATGTATCAGTCTGTCTTGACCCCTGTACCAGTCTGTCTTGACCCATGTACCAGTCGGCCTTGACCCTTGTACCTGTCGACCTTGACCCATGTACCAGTCGGCCTTGACCCTTGTACCTGTCGACCTTGACCCATGTACCAGTCGGCCTTGACCCTTGTACCTGTCGACCTTGACCCTTGTACCTGTCGACCTTGACCCATGTACCAGTCTGTCTTGACCCTTGTACCTGTCGACCTTGACCCATGTACCTGTCGACCTTGACCCATGTACCAGTCTGTCTTGACCCCTGTACCAGTCCGTCTTGACCCTTGTACCTGTCGACCTTGACCCATGTACCAGTCTGTCTTGACCCTTGTACCTGTCGACCTTGACCCATGTACCTGTCGACCTTGACCCATGTACCAGTCCGTCTTGACCCTTGTACCTGTCAGTCTTGACCCTTGTACCAGTCTGTCTTGACCCCTGTACCAGTCTGTCTTGACCCCTGTACCAGTCGGCCTTGACCCCTGACCTCTCTGAACCTCGTCCCTCTCCAGGTACGTGGCGTTCGACTTCCACAAGGAGTGCAGCAGGATGAGGTGGCACCGCCTGCAGATGCTGCTCGATATCGTCGCTGAGATGCAGGAGGATTATGGGTAGGTAGGCTTTCTGTAGGTTGTGTTTTTATTTTTTATTTGACAATCAGTGCTGTACAAAATGGAGTATTATGGAATGGTAAATGGTGCTTTTATATAGCGGCTTTTATCCAAAGCGCTTTACAACTTATGCCTCACACTCACCCACTCACTCACACATTCACACACCGACGGCTGAGGCGACCATGCAAGGTGCCGACCTGCTCATCGGGAGCAATTAGGGCTTAAGTGTCTTGCTCAAGGACTCTTTGGTTAGGAGATCAGTAGAAGACATCACCTTCTCTGGCCAGGAGACTGGGTCATTGGGTCAAGCACCCCCCTCAATCTGTGGGATCGACTTTTAAGCTTTCTGGGAGGAAAGGGGGTGGGGGAGGGATGACCAGGTGAGGAGAGAGGAGAGGAGGATACAGGGGGGAGGGATGACCAGGAGAGGAGAGGAGGATATAGGGGGGAGGGATGACCAGGAGAGGAGAGGAGGATACAGGGGGAGGGATGGCCAGGTGAGGAGAGAGGAGAGGAGGATACAGGGGGGAGGGATGACCAGGGGAGGAGAGAGGAAAGGAGGATACAAGGGGGAGGGATGACCAGGGGAGGAGAGAGGAAAGGAGGATACAAGGGGGAGGGATGACCAGGTGAGGGGAGAGGAGAGGAGGATACAGGGGGGAGGGATGACCAGGTGAGGGGAGAGGAGAGGAGGATACAGGGGGGAGGGATGACCAGGTGAGGGGAGAGGAAAGGAGGATACAGGGGGGAGGGATGACCAGGTGAGGAGAGAGGAAAGGAGGATACAGGGGGGAGGGATGACCAGGTGAGGAGAGAGGAAAGGAGGATACAGGGGGGAGGGATGACCAGGTGAGGGGAGAGGAAAGGAGGATACAGGGGGGAGGGATGACCAGGTGAGGGGAGAGGAAAGGAGGATACAGGGGGGATGGATGACCAGGTGAGGGGAGAGGAGAGGAGGATACAGGGGGAGGGATGACCAGGTGAGGAGAGAGGAGAGGAGGATACAGGGGGAGGGATGACCAGGTGAGGGGAGAGGAAAGGAGGATACAGGGGGGAGGGATGACCAGGGGAGGGGGGGGGGGGGTACAGGGGGGGATACTGCTTTACAAAGTGATTATTGACATCTCATATTGGGTATCAACTAGTTGTATAGCTAGAGTTAAGAGGATATTTATTGCCTCTATATAATCAATAACGGGTTGCCAGTAGGGATGCCCGATCGATCGGCCAGCGATCGGTATCGGCCGATATTCAGTATAAATATGAGATCTGTGAATTCCGATAATGCTTTATTTTCGCCGATCGAAAAACATGATCCAATTCTTAGTGGAGATCTCACTCGCTGACTTCTCTCTCAAGCACACAGAGCTGCAGCGCACAGCCCCCCCCCCCCCCCCCCCTCCTCCTCCTCCTCCTCCTCCCCCTCCCAG
Organism: Notolepis coatsorum; assembly: GCF_963971535.1. Lineage (NCBI taxonomy): Eukaryota > Metazoa > Chordata > Actinopteri > Aulopiformes > Paralepididae > Notolepis > Notolepis coatsorum. Next base: position 138,175,323 of record NC_140166.1, on the reverse strand, counting down.
ACCCGTGTCAATAAGAGGCTCCGGCAGTCTGCTCTAGTCTAGTGCATGAGACCTCCGTGAGCTAACGTTAGCTACCTAGCTAACGTTACTGTTTAAACTAAATGACCCGTCAACTATTCACTTTTAGTTTAATACATGATGCATTGTCTAATGTTATCTAGCTGGCTAGCTACTGATAGCTGCTGATATCAACAAATGCTCCAGCAATAGTCGAGTGCATGATACCTCCGTTAGCTCGGTAGCCAATGTTAGCTCACGTTAGCTCTATATGAAATGTCCCAGTAAACGAAATAGTTCACTGAGGCGTTGTCTTAACGTTATCTAGCCGGCTAGCAGTAGCTACAGATAGCTCCTGATATCAATGTCTTATAACATTGATTCGATGCGTATTCGAGCCCCTGGCTTGCATCGCAGTCACGAAAGGGGCTAGCTGAGGGCATGCTGAATGTGATTTGACCAAAGCAGAGTATACAAATAGGGGCCAGCTGCAGCGCCGGAGAATCCTGGCTGTAGCTGGAGGCTACTCGAGTACACACAGACAGTGGAGCTGTTTGCCGATATGGAGCATTTTGACTTGTTGCGTGGTGGTGATGTCTCGCAGATAATACAACTACAAGTATGATTATATAATATATATATTTTATATTAACACTATGGTCGCCAAAAACGCCTTACCACGTCATTCCTCGCCATGCTCATTCTGCCAAAGACGCCGTACCACGTCTTTGATATCAATATTTCAAAAATCTGTAATCGAAATCATATTTTTCCCCGGAGACTTGAGATCTACTGTTGATCCCCTCTCAACTCTCCAACGGTTCAAGAGCGCCATCTGGTGGCCGATCGGCAGATCACCCAGAGCGGAAAAACAGGAAATGGAAGCTGGTGCTCATTCCAATTCGGTCCGATCACTCACTAATAGTCCCAGGACTCTAGCTAGACACAACGGATAGCAATCCGTTACCAATAACTCGATAAACAACATGATTTGGACGTATATACTATTATACAACCTGGAAATGGATCGCATATTTCTACATCCCATAATAGGAACATTTCTGCTCCACGCTCATCGCCCAACGCTATGAGGAAGCTACGGTAAGATTCAGCGTTATTTTTTAACGTGTTCGATATAAACTGCTCTAATGATCATATCACCCACACTAGATGAATCATCTAACGTTGGCCACGGAATTATAAACGACCCCCCCCCCATCCGGTCAACATCAGATGATCAGTAGTAACTTCTAGAAGCACGTCCATTTGAAATTTTTTATCTCGCGCAGATTGCTATCAAACTGTATTTGATCATCAATATAATGCATTTAGGTCTATAAATCACGTTCTGGAGAAAGCTGCAGAAAATGATAAAAACATACTTATACTTTAGACCGTATTTTAGTATGAATATGTGAATGAAAAAGTATAACGTTGCTACACCCTGAACAATAGATACTTGATGTTGAATGGGCCATAGTAATGTCAATTTAGCAATACAATTTAAAAAGTTATAGCCCTGCAAAGAAGGGGAACTTCTCCATAGACAAATAGAGCTGGCGGAGGATGGTATATTAAGAATATAAGCCTGGCGACCAAAGTGTTAAAAAAAGAAATTATATATATATATATATTTCTTTTTTATAAAATCAAAAACGATCGGTATCGGTCGATATGGCTCATAGACGATCGGTGATCGGTATCGGTGGCAAAAAAACGTGATCGGGGCATACCTAGTTGCCAGTTTAAGGTGCAGCATAACATCTCTGATCAACACAGTGCAAGTGGGAGGCTCTGTTTGTCTCTCTGTGTCTGACGCAGGGGCTTCCTGGTGGACGTGTATCAGTGGTAACTCTGTATCTCCGCGTACTTCCTGGTGGACGTGTATCAGTGGTAACTCTGTATCTCCGCGTACTTCCTGGTGGACGTGTATCAGTGGTAACTCTGTATCTCCGCGTACTTCCTGGTGGACGTGTATCAGTGGTAACTCTGTATCTCCGCGTACTTCCTGGTGGACGTGTATCAGTGGTAACTCTGTATCTCCGCGTACTTCCTGGCGGACATGTATCAGTGGTAACTGTATCTCCGCGTACTTCCTGGTGGACGTGTATCAGTGGTAACTGTATCTCCGCGTACTTCCTGGTGGACGTGTATCAGTGGTAACTGTATCTCCGCGTACTTCCTGGTGGACGTGTATCAGTGGTAACTGTATCTCCGCATACTTCCTGGTGGACGTGTATCAGTGGTAACTGTATCTCCGCGTACTTCCTGGTGGACGTGTATCAGTGGTAACTGTATCTCCGCATACTTCCTGGTGGACGTGTATCAGTGGTAACTCTGTATCTCCGCATACTTCCTGGTGGACGTGTATCAGTGGTAACTGTATCTCCGCGTACTTCCTGGTGGACGTGTATCAGTGGTAACTGTATCTCCGCATACTTCCTGGTGGACGTGTATCAGTGGTAACTGTATCTCCGCGTACTTCCTGGTGGACGTGTATCAGTGGTAACTGTATCTCCGCGTACTTCCTGGTGGACGTGTATCAGTGGTAACTGTATCTCCGCGTACTTCCTGGTGGACGTGTATCAGTGGTAACTGTATCTCCGCGTACTTCCTGGTGGACGTGTATCAGTGGTAACTGTATCTCCGCATACTTCCTGGTGGACGTGTATCAGTGGTAACTCTGTATCTCCGCGTACTTCCTGGTGGACGTGTATCAGTGGTAACTCTGTATCTCCGCGTACTTCCTGGTGGACGTGTATCAGTGGTAACTCTGTATCTCCGCGTACTTCCTGGTGGACGTGTATCAGTGGTAACTCTGTATCTCCGCGTACTTCCTGGTGGACGTGTATCAGTGGTAACTGTATCTCCGCGTACTTCCTGGCGGACATGTATCAGTGATAACTCTGTATCTCCGTGTGTCTCCAGGTACTTCCTGGTGGACGTGTATCAGTGGTCACTCTGTGTCTCCATCTGTCTCTAGATACTTCCTGGTGGACGTGTCGTGTATCAGTGGTAACTCTGTATCTCTGTGTCTCCAGGTACTTCCTGGTTCAGTGGTCACTGTGTGTCTCTGTGTCTCCAGGTACTTCCTGGTTCAGTGGTCACTGTGTGTCTCTAGGTACTTCCTGGTTCAGTGGTAACTGTGTGTCTCTAGGTACTTCCTGGTTCAGTGGTCACTGTGTGTCTCCGTGTGTCTCCAGGTACCTCCAGGTACTTCCTGGTTCAGTGGTCACTGTGTGTCTCTGTGTGTCTCTAGGTACTTCCTGGTTCAGTGGTAACTGTGTCTCCAGGTACTTCCTGGTTCAGTGGTCACTGTGTGTCTCTGTGTGTCTCTAGGTACTTCCTGGTTCAGTGGTAACTGTGTCTCCAGGTACTTCCTGGTTCAGTGGTAACTCTGTGTCTCTGTGTGTCTCCAGGTACTTCCTGGTGGACGTGTATCAGTGGTAACTATGGTAACTCTGTGTGTCTCCAGGTACTTCCTGGTGGACGTGGACGGGAAGGTCCTGGTGCAGCAGGAAGGGACGTTCCGTAGCAACTGCATGGACTGTCTGGACAGAACCAACGTCATCCAGAGCCTGCTGGCCCGGCGCTCGCTGCAGTCCCAGCTGCAGGTGGGAGGTCCAAACCCCCCCCCCCCCACTGAATTCACACCATTACATCCCTCTGCTATAGTCAGGTGGTTCCACATCGCCCGGTGCTCATCATTCACATTTACATAGTATTGAGCTAAGTGCATATTAGTATAGACATATTAGCATGATATGTGGTAGTAGTATAAGTGTAGTAGCATAGTAGTAAGGTATATAATAGTAAAAGACAGTAAGAAGTACGCCTGTGCCCGACTAAGGATTTGGCCAAAATTTGCAGAAGCAAATTAATAATATTATCATTCCATTTGGGCTGTTGGGGGATTTTTTTATTCTATGCAGTGTCACGGACCTCGGTGTTACCATAGGAAATCATTCTGAGATCCCTAGAGTGCAATACCGGCCGCATCCTGCTAGGTGGCAGTATCGCCCACCATTTGAAACCTTATTTCACACTGTGTGTCACATCTAATTTCGTCCGGGCGGAGAATTTAGACTAAGCCAAGTAAAAAAGCTTCATCCGATCACTTCGAAACACGTTCAGCACACTTGAGGCATATCTTGTGCCACTTCATGTCAGGGACCCGATCGACATCAATACTGGAAATCGCGATCAGACAATTGGAATATTCTTTTTGGAATAACCCCGATCAAAGGTAAGGACTATCTGACGTCTTTTGTGCATTCATGATGAAACATAATAACTATTATATACCTTTGATTTGGAAATAGTAGCATGTCCAGGCGAGCAACGCAAAAGCTTTTAGCAAAATTCACATATCGCTCCGTAACACAGTTACCAGGAATTAGCCAGGATCACTCTGAAACTACAATATTCACCATGGTATAACACGCGAACGTATACATGAAAACATTTATTATTTCCCACATGTTGAACAAGTGAGTACAAGGATGGTTAAAACGGCTGGCGTTCAAAGTGTTAATGTCTGTCTTAAGTTAAATAAGACATTAAGCACCCCCCACAGCCCAAATAGAATGCAATTTTTTTTATATATAAAATAATTACTTTTATTTCTTGAATTTTTTTGCATTCGACTGAGATTGGCAGTAAACTACGGCTTCTTTCGATCGATTAGTCGACTATTCGACTAGTCGAGGTCAGCCCTAGTAAGAAGGTTAGTTTCTTATTTAATTTAATGTATTTATTTTTATTTCACAAAGACTTAACCCAAAGAAGCCACTGGATCACAAAAGTGATGTTGTTTTTTACATTTATTTATTTAATTAATTCGTGTGTTGTTTAAAAAAATTATGATATGTTTGTTGCTGGTCAGCAATGTGCAGTAATTACAAAGTGTTCTGTGCCACCTGGTAGCTGTGACCGATGAGCACTGTTGCTAAGGGCCGTTGTCAGGTAGGGAGCACAGGTTGACTACTGGAATGTGGAATCGCTCACAGTAAACATTTAGGTCGACCAAACAAAGTCACGAATAAGAATAAAAAAAAATAAGCCTAAGAATAAATACGAAATAATACTTTTTACATCCACACTATATACAGAGGAATATGGATAATGATCCTTTTTCAGTGCCTATACACTACATGTAGAGAGATTTGTGTGGAAATATTTAATTTCCAACCTTTATTTAAACTCGAAAGGCAACTGAAAAAAGAGGCATAAAATCACAATGCATATGAAATCATAACAATAAGACAACAAGACTAGGCAAAAAGTAAGGATAACTAATCAATTAAAACGCGTACAACTTGATTGACAAAGGTTGGAGATCAAGGTTTTAAACTATGTGACAGAGGGGAGAATCTCAAGCTTTAAGGACTGTTTGAGTTCATTTCATGAGCTAGGGGGCCTCATGTAGTATAAGGAGGTAATAATGATGTAGTATAAGGAGGTAGCCCCTTCCTGACAAAAGAAAACTCCTCGTCATCTCCCGCCTCGACTACTGCAACGCACTGCTTGCTGGCCTCCCGGCCACTGCCACCAAGCCTCTTCAACTCATTCAGAACGCAGCCGCCCGCCTGATCTCAAACCTACCGAAGTCGGCCCATGTCACCCCACTTCTTAGGGACCTGCACTGGCTCCCCATTGCTGCACGAATCCGCTTCAAGGCCCTTGACCTGGCATACCGTACGGCAAAGGGAACCGCTCCCGCCTACCTCCGGTCAATGGTCTCTAACTACACACCCTCAAGACCCCTACGCTCTGCATCTTCTGGCCGTCTCAGACCCACTCCTATCTGAGCTCCGGGAGGGTCATCAAGGAGAAGCCGCCTTTTCTCAGTCCTTGCCCCACAATGGGTGGAATGAACTGCCCACCACAGTCCGGACAGCCGAAACCCGTCCAATCTTTCGCCGTCGACTAAAGACGCACTTCTTCAACCATTATCTGAAATGGGGGGGGGAAATGGAGAAAAAAATATATATCTAACTCTAACTAACCTTACCGTCATGCACTTGTCCTAATATACTAACCTACACTGTAGCACTCAACACTTTGATGAACATTGTTACTCAGCTGATAGAGTTGTGCCCTTCCTGATGACTTGTCGTACAGAACTTGTAAGTCGATTTGGATAAAAGCGTCAGCTAAATGACTAAATGTAGCTTAAAGGCCAACTTGCATGTTGTATTTTTGTTCAATAAACAATGTGGACTAGGCCAACGGTGACTTTCATGAAGAAGGAAACAAAATGTATTGAAATTGACCCAGTTTTAGCGTTTTTATCAAACATTTAGTCTGCCCAACACAATCACCACGCACATGGATATTTTAATCAATGGTTCATAACGTGCGTGTGTAATCGAAATGATGTCGTCACAATAGGTGCAGGGCACCAGGGGGCTCTGAGAGTCACACACAGCTAGTGGCAGGCACTGCAGGCAGAGAGCCTTGCTACTACTAGCCGAATGAAAATGTATCTGTTTCACCTAACAACACTATTGCTCCGTGATCATAGCCATCCATCTCTAAAGCTAACCACTATTTGTAAAAGCCACAACCACGTTACCATATTTGTAATAATGTAAATCATTGTGTCGTTGTACATATTGTGTATACACCGTTAGAAGCTAACATAGCTTAGCTTGGTAGCTATTGTGCTAACAACATATCCCGACGTCCGGCTCGCTGGCCGGCATGAACGCCCGACCCAAAATGGTTCTCTCCTCTCTGTACACCCCCGTCCCCACGGGTACCCTGTCGGGGAGCCCATGGACGCGACAACGGCGGCAGCCGTAGGGTGCTCGAGGCCGTAACGCTAGTGGTACACGATAGCTATGAGCTAACTAACGCTACAGGCTCAAACACCCTACGGCCGCCGCTGTTGTCGCGTCCACAAGCTCCCCGGCAGGACACCCGCGAGGACAAAGGCACACAAAGAGGAGAGTATATATTTTTTTTATCTTATGTTGTGGGACTTGTACAGCACTTTGGTAAACTTTGTTGTTTTTAAATGTGCTCTATAAATAAAGTGGATTGGATTAATTAATTAAGTAGCCCCTTTCGTGACTGACGCAGCCAACAAGGTTTCACTCGGCTGCGCTGCCTGGGTGCAGTGGGGCTGCTCTCACAGCCAACCACATGACATTACATAATTATGTTGCAACCTTTGTCTATCAAGCAAACAATTATATTATATTTAATTTATAATTTATAATTATATCAGACAATGCACCTACAAAAGCAGATGATTACAATTAAATTAGCCAACTTGGTAACACATTAGTCATATCAGCATAGGCATAGCCTTATTAATGTTTTGTGTGGCGTCGCCGTCGTGTACAACGATACTTACGTTTTTTAGGTGATTTGACAAAGTTGTTGTAGAGTTGTGATATGCCATTTTCTTCTGGCATATCTGGCACTTTTTGGGCATTGTCTTTGCATATTTTAATGTGTAACCACACGTCTGATGACTTCTTCGTCGACATGTCTGCTGCACATGTCCTTGTTGTTTTCAACACAGATAATCTCCACGTGCTTGTTGTAGAGAGGTGGAGTCGAGGCGCCGCTTACTTTCGTTTCATTGGAATGGAGGCGCAAGATTAAGTATTTAAGACAGCCCTAATCAGCACCCATCATTTTCTGCAGCATCTTGGCTCACACAGCATCAACTGACTTCATCCAACCATGGTCATCCATAATGCATGTGAAGGACTCCATCTCCTGTTGGAGCTCATCCGTTACCAGCAACAATGCGCCAAGCTGACTAAAAGCCTTCTGGAATCTAGGGTTCTTCTGCAGATTATTCAACGGATTCACCTGTCTCTTTCCATTGAAAGCGCTGGCACAGTCATCCCCAGAAAAGTCATAGTATCCCAGCAGAGTGCTGCAGTACTCCAGAGACTCAGCCAGTGATTTGACAAAGTTGTTGTAGAGTTGTGATATGCCATTTTCTTCTGGCATATCTGGCACTCGGCTTTTTGGGCATTGTCTTTGCATATTTTAAAGTGTAACCACACGTCTGATGACTTCTTCGTCGACATGTCTGCTGCACATGTCCTTGTTGTTTTCAACACAGATAATCTCCACGTGCTTGTTGTAGAGAGGTGGAGTCGAGGAGCCGGTTACTTTCGTTTCATTGGAATGGAGGCGCAAGATTTTGGAGGCCAAAAAAAAAAGAAATAAAATTTTAAAATTAAAAAAAAAAATTTACTTTGCTATGTTCGAAGCTTGTGCCATCGAACGAAGCTTCGAAGTATTTAAGACAGCCATAATAAGAAGGTAGCGTACCAATAATGATGTTACTGGAAAAAATTACACTCTTCCGCATACAAATTTATTTGGAATAACAAACCACCACGTATAAAAACATCCACCGCACAGAGAAACAAAGCCGACGGAGGTATGGCATTTCCAGATTTTTTCCACTATTTTAAGGCGTACACTTTAAGATCACTGACAACCTGGTTTGATCCCCAAGCATCAGTATCCTGGAGAAATTTAGAAGTAAATATAGTAGCACCACATAGACTGCAGGACATAGTATACACCAAATTATCAATTAAGCAATGCGAACTGAAATTTGGCCCCATTATTACTCATGCGATCCGGATATGGCGTGAAACACAAAAAAAATATTCTAACCCACATAAATGACATAATCATACTCCCTTATTCAATAACAATGCACTCCTGATTGGAAAACGACCTATACGATTCCCTAGATGGGAAAAGCAGGGCATACACACATTAGGAGATGTTTTCAACAAACAGGGTTTTTGTAGTTATGAGGAAATACACAAAAAATGTAATCTCACCAGTTCCACATATTATTTTTACGCACAGTTATTGTTATGTTTGAAGGCTCATGGTGTCCCATTAAGGATACCAATTGTACACCACAGATACCACAAATTCTTCTATGAAAGAGAGACATCAAGAGGTTTTGTTTCGGATTTTTATCATCAATTACTAACGTCCTCGTATGAAATCCTCCACCTAGACTCAGTCTGGAGGAGGGATATACCAGACCTGGAAATAAATTTTGATTGGCAAGAAGCCTGGGCAAATGTTCGACTTGCGTCACGTAACCCGGACCATCAACAAATCAATCTTAACTATATTCATAGGACATACCTGACTCCTATAAGACTGAACAGAATGGGTCTTAAACAAGACTCCAGATGCTCCTTATGTACAAATGGGGATGAGGGTACATTTATGCACATGTACTGGGACTGCCCACCAGTTAAGATATTCTGGAAAGAAGTGACCCAGCAATTATCAAATCTCTTAACTCTGAATATACTTGTACACCCCTCTGTATTACTGTTGAATGATGTTTTTGAGTTTGCAGTCCCTATACCGCTAAAGAGATTGGTTTTATCTGGTATCACAGCGGCTAAAAAGCTGATAGCATCACGATGGTTTCAACCGGAAAAAATGTGCCGGAAGGTCTGGATTCTTACATATCTCGATGTGATTTATCTAGAAATATCTACAGCAAGAATTTTGTGTCTCAGTGAATCCAAAATTACAATGTGGTTAGAAGTGGTGGAGAGAATAAAAGCTAGCATATGAATTGTAGTGCCTGGTTAGGAGCGAATGATAATGGATGGATTATCCAAGGGGGGGCCCGGGGGGGGGGGGAGCGAGCGAGAGCATAATGTGTGTAAGGTATTAGATAGCAAGTATTAGGTGTATATCTTGTATAATACATTTATTTAAATGGTGATTTCATTGGATGTGCACTGTTAATTAATGCTTGTATATCTAATTTTATGTTATGTTTATGTTTATGTGTTTGTTTAAAAAATTATAAAAAAAAAAAAATATAAAAAAAAAAAAATCTTTAAAAAAGAAATGTATCGGCGGCTACGTGGTGCAGTGGGCAAGGCGCTCACCACGAAAACTGGAGACTGGGCTCGAACAGGTACGCCTCCCTGTTCGAGCCCAGCGCTCCACATTGCTTTCAGTTTAGCTGGTCGTCCGCACTAATACACATTGGCAGTATTAGGGGGAGGGAAACTGATGGGTGGGGATCGGGCGTTGTGGACAGCGACTCCTACAGGTCGGTTGGTGCGCCTGCGCAGTAGAATCAGGAAGCGACGGGGGCGGGGCCCCTCCAAAGCCCAGACCCCTGACGCTGAAAGATTGAGCTGCGCAGGTGGAAAGATGCGACTGCTGTTACCTCGAGTATCGGAGGGGACTCGTGCTATGTATGACTTAGTCCACATTGCAGCCGGCTTGTGGGAGGCAAGAAACAGCGTTCAAAGACAGGGGAGGGTTGAATTGGATGATACGAAAAATTGGGATGGGAGAAAAATAGAAAATGGGAGAAAAAGTGGATATAAAAAATAAAATGTATTCATTAAAAATGTAAAATCGAATGTTGATTTAGAATTCGAATGTCAACATTATGAACGAAGCTTTGAACTATTCGGTACAGCCCTACATGTGAAGAAACATTATCACTAAGGACTGTGACATAACGAGCCACACCACCTTCTTCCCGCCGAGCCCTTTTCTATCCTCCCATTGACAAACCGTTAAAGGAATCCTTAGCATTTGACTCTGCAGTTTGCTCTATTGACCAGGGTGGAAGGGTGTTTTCTTTTCTCTCATGTTTAGAAGGCGAGATTAGACGTCATACAATGACTTTGCTACTGTTTAATGGCAGGGCTGACATCTGTCTGAACCAACCAACCTATCTGTTCTGGAGCAGATGGTGTTGTTGCTAGTGGCTATCTGTGGACTTTGTATATGTGCAGTTATTTTAAAGCCATCTGACCCAGAGGCCATAACATGTCAAGTTTTTTTACGGTTCCATAAACCAGCCCAAGTGTCCCTGTGTGTCTGGAGTAGGGATGGGCATGAGTAATCCCTTACTCCAGTAATCCAATACTCCAGTAATCCATTACTCCAGTAATCCCTTACTCCAGTAACCCATTACTCCAGTAATCCCTTACTCCAGTAATCCCTTACTCCAGTACTCACCGTTTCAACTGAACTCTGAACTGGTTACTACCTAAATACGTACCACCAAAAGTACCGGTACTTGTTTGTGCCAATGACACAGAAAAAACTCTCTCTGAAATCCCTGTTTAACGTTACCGCGAAAAGTTTGTTAGCTTAGCGTTATCTAAAAAGACAATAACTGCGGTTTGTGTTTGTGCATTTCCAAATCGTACCAACGACATGTCACCCACTTTGCGCAGCGTTCATAGACACACGCGTGCGCGCGCGCGTGTGTGTGTGTGAGAGAATTTCCCCAAGGGGATCAATAAAGGAATATCTTAGCTCTTATCTCATTATTGTTGCTGCTGCCATGTGATTGAAGCAGGGTTCACACAAGGTCCTTGAAGTGCTTAAGGCTGCGGTTACATTAGGGCCAAAACTATTCGTTTTCATTTCGCTTTTCAGAACGCTGCGTAATGGCAGGCAAGTTAGACAACGTTGTTTTGTCTCGTGAGCACATAGTGATGTATATACATGTAGTACAATGCCAAAGCAGTAGGTGGCGATGTAGTTCAAACATGAAGGCAATTTTCAACCAATCAGAAAGGTTGAACGCGTCACTACACTTCCTGCAAAAAACAACAACAAAGCCACCATCTTTAAATACCTCGCATGAGCCATTTAGCAACATAGCATTTATTTTTCAGCAAGAAACAAAAGTGCAATAAACGAAAACGGATACATTCACTGTGTGTTCTGCCTCATTTGTTGATGAAAACAAAACCAACATCAACACAATTTACCACCAAGAGCGGAGAGTTTAGTCTCACAAAAAGATTGCAGATTTTGTTACCTTACGTGCTAACGTGATTGGGATATGCCATTATAACAGTATAGCATTGTGGCTATCGTACATTAACCTAGTAACGTTAATGCTAGTAGAATGAATGGATGAAAACGTTATTTAACAGATTGCAGAATGGGTACAATACAATACGGCTCAATACAAACAATTGTTAAGGGGATGCAGACTGTTGTAGTTTGGACTGGGTTCCTTATAACAATAACTTGACAACACATGAGCTTAGTTTAGCCGCAGCTACAGGCAATCTGAGGAGGACGCAGCTGATATCCTGTATAGGTCCAGCCAGGGGAGAATTTGGCGTCGGTGTCTACTACTGCGCATGGGTGTTGGGCAAGAACGGCTCTCGCAAATTACATGGCACTGTTGTCGACGAGTTTCCAAAACGAAAACACCCTTTCAGCGTTGCAGCTAGGAAAACGTGTTTTCCTGCCAAAACGGCGTTTCCTTTTAACTTGGACATGCAAACGTAATCATTCGAAAATACAACATTGCTGTTTTCCCCCAGTGTAACCATGACTTGATTTTTTACCAAAAAAAAACTCTAAGCCTGGAATTCCTTGAAAACAGCCCATTTTTTAACAAGGTGCTTAAAAACTCCTTGAAATCAACCATTCACATTGAAACTTTTGTTCATCCATGATAAAACATTTTCTGAATCAAGAAATGTTATATTTGTATTTAAAGTGTAACTAATTGTGGGAAATTGGTTTTAGGCCATAAATATTGGATCTGATTATTTCTTTCTATAAAAAACTGCATTTAAAAGTTTTTGTATCCTGGGGGTGGTGTACCTCTGTTATAATGAGCCTGGGGGTGGTGTACCTCTGTTATAATGAGCCTGGGGGTGGTGTACCTCTTATAATGAGCCTGCGGGTGGTGTACCTCTGTTATAATGAGCCTGGGGTGGTGTACCTCTGTTATAATGAGCCTGGGGTGGTGTACCTCTGTTATAATGAGCCTGGGGTTGGGTGGCTCTCTACGACACAGCTTCTCACTCTATATAACCTTGTGTGTTTCTCCAGAGAATGGGAGTCCTCCATGCAGGCCAGCAGGTTGAAGACCAGACAGACTTTGAGAAGATATACAAGAACGGTGAGGGTCTCCTCCTTCAGGGTTCCCCTTCATGCCTCTCTCTGTCCATGAGAAGACGACGCCTTCATACAAACTCTGTCCATAAGAAGTCGTGCTGTTGTTAAATAATTGTGTTTTTTTTTCAGCCTTCATCTCCTCTCCTGGCCGTCTCTGCGTTGTGTATTTGTTCTGTATTGTTGAGGCAATCGTTCGGTGGATTTCTCACTCCCATACTTTAGACTGGCTAAAAACACTCTCTTCTTCCCATCTTCTCTTCTCTATCTAATACAGATTCAGTCTCAAATAGGGGTGTAACAAGGATCGCAATGCATCGATCCTAAGGTCGAATCGCATCGCATCGAATCGTGGTCAAGAGATTTCATGATGCATTGAATCGTTGCCTGAATAATCCTAATCGAATCGTTGTGGGGTCAAATATTTACACCCCTATTATTGACCTATAGTCCATTTATGTTGAGTGAATCAGTTTCTGTTATAACCATATGAAAACGAGTCATATCTTTCACTGTTTACACAACATAGACACTTTTAACTTGACGGACGTTGATATTATCGCTCCATTGATGTCACGTTTGATTCAATGGGTACTCGCACGATCTCACACGTGCCATTTCCATGGTCCTCACTGCAGCCGACCAGTGGGAGGCGTAGTCTAGCAGCGTTCTAGACAGGGGAGGGAAGAATTGGAAATACGAAATTGGGATGGGAGAAAAATAGAAAATGGGAGAAAAAGTGTATTAAAAAAATAAAATACATTGTGCAATAATATTATATATACTGTGTGTGTGTATATATATATGTACATATCCCGTACCTACTCTTACAAGTTACGCTGCTGGCCAGTATGACTTAGTTAGTAGTGTCTTTATACCTGTATCACTGTACATATTAATACTACGACTGTACATACATCTGATTAGTACTATTCCTCAGTAGTACTAATGTATATATTTTATACCCAGTTTAATCACCTGTACATTGTATATTACTATTGCACTTTACTGTCACATTTGCACTCTTTTTGGATGCCAAACTTCTTTCTGTTGTTCTGTACTTGATGTACTTGACGGATGAGACATTAAGCCGAGGTCCTGACTGAATTTGGTCGTTTAAGAACCCAGGGCGTCTATTGTAGGGGGTTCCCTGACGTTCCTGGTCCAAATCCCCAGTCAGGTCTCTGACATCAAGGCCACCTAATTATCCCTCCCCCTTTAATTGGCTGATACCAATCCCTGTCTCCTGAGCCGTTCAGCCATTTGTGTAGTGTGATGTGTGCCTGGTGCCAGTGTATGGCAGCCATTGAGCCTGCCTAGCCCAAGGTTGGGTGCTACCAGTGGTGGTGGAGGAGGAGGCCACCCTGCATTGTAGAAAGCACTTTGAGTCTGTCTAGAAAAGCACTCTATAAATGTAATGGGGTTCGCACAAGGTCCTTGAAGTGCTTAAAGTGCTTGATTTTTGTAGAAAAAAAAGTCAAGGCCTGGAATTCCTTGAAAACAGCCCATTTGGTGCTTAAAAAGTCATTGAAATGCATTCGCATTGCCATAAATATTGGTTCCGATTTTCTTTTCAATAAAAAACAGCATTTTAAAGTGAATTGTATCCTTTTAAATGCCCTTTTAAAATGGAAAATAGTTCTTAAAAAGTACTTGAAAGTCCTTGAATAAAATTTTGCAATGTCTTTGGGAACCCTGTGTAATGATCATTCATTCATTAATTTGTGCTGTATAATGACAATACATTTGAATGTAATGTAATGATCTCTGCTTTTCTGGTGTACAGCGTGGGCAGATAACGCTAACGCCTGTGCCAAGCAGTATGCCGGCACCGGAGCCTTGAAGACCGACTTCACCAGGTGTGACTTCCCTCTCCTTCAAAAGGCTTCAGTGTTTGATACCTTTGACTATTATTGTTAATGTTTACACTGTATTTTTCTCATATTCTTTATATTCGGAGTTAATTATATTGTTTACACTATGTATTTTTCCGAGCCTCCCTCTCTTGCTCTCTCTCTCTCTCTCTCTCTCTCTACGTTCAATGATTTAAACTAGCCAAATGGTACACTATAAATACTAACTGGATAGTTGATATGATATTTAAACAATAATAGACTCGAAGCCGTGGTATGTCACGGCTGTGATGCGCCCGCTGACATACCACAGGATTCGAATGTATTATTGCTTTTATACAGCAGGTTGCGTCGCGAAAATATATAGGATGAGTACAGACAATTCTAGGGTCTTTTATATCGAGTTTCAGTGAACTTGGCGTAGAAATTTGTTTCCTAAAGATGTCTCGTTGCTATGGAATTTCAAATGGAGTAGGCTATCAACAAGCTTGGCAATGCAAACTACTAATGCAAGCGAAAGTCAGAGAAAGTCATCAGCACCTTGGGACAGTTCTGGGAGTTGGGCCAGTTCAATGACCAGGCCGTCAACTTGATTGTGTTGATTTCATTGCGGCTTTTCTCCAGCACGTCTGTTTTTCTGAATACTTGTAGGCCCGTCCTCTTTATCTATCCACTTGTTTATAGTCAACGGGTACGTAGCGTTGACACAGTTTCCGTTTGATGAATGGCAGTTGAAACTTTGTACAATCATGAATATACTCACTGTTTAGAACGCTCTCGACCAATCACAATGCGTGGTCGTAACTACCTGTTGTATGAAAACATTTAATTTCATTATCTGAAATATTCTAAAATCATTAAGTCTGCTATAAGCCATTCTCCCTATGTGTGTGTGTGTGTGTGCGCACGTCCCATTTCTGGTCTTTGGAAAGACCAGATGAGGTCAGAGGAGTTTGATAGTATTTACTGAGGATGG
Organism: Notolepis coatsorum; assembly: GCF_963971535.1. Lineage (NCBI taxonomy): Eukaryota > Metazoa > Chordata > Actinopteri > Aulopiformes > Paralepididae > Notolepis > Notolepis coatsorum. The sequence goes on along the minus strand of NC_140166.1, from coordinate 138,159,579 downwards.
CCAGATAATGTTGATATTTCAACTTAAAAAAATAATAATACATAATAAATGTATACATGATCATGCAACATTAAAAAATCATTGTAGGAATGGTTTGGGAGCGGGATGTAGGGAGGGGTTTTAGTTTGTGTGGTGTGATAACAATGTTGAAATTGAGAAGTTTAGACTTTAGTTTAACAACAGAAATAAAACTTTCGTTATAATGAAAGTACCAAAAAAAGGTACTGCCGGGTACCAGTATCGATTCCCAGGTATCGGTTCAAATGTGAAAGGTACCCAACCCTAATATTCAGAGTTAATTATATTGTTTACACTATGTATTTGTCCCATATTTTTTTTATTCCAATCTAAATGTATTGCCTATATTTATGCCTTTCTACTATTACCCTGCCCACACTTTTATAAATTTTTTGATCTACTTTTTCTCCCCATTTTTCTATTTTTCCCCAATTTCGTATTATCCAATTCTACCCTCCCCTGTCTCGAACATTGTTAGGCCATGCCTCCCACTGGTCGGCTGCAATGTGGACGAAGCCTTGCATCATGTGTCCCCTCTGGTACACGAGGAGGCAGCCATCGCATCTTTTCACCTGCACAGCGCAATCTCAGCGGCGAGGAGTAACGCATGGGAGGCTCATGCTGCCCCCGTTGCTTCCTGATTCTGCTGTACAGGCGCACCAACCGACCTGTAGGAGTCGCTGTCCACAACGTCCGATCCCCACCCACCGGCTTTCCCATCCCCTAATACTGCCAATTGTATTAGTATGAACGACCAGCCAAGCCGGAAGCAACGCAGAGAGCTGGGCTCGAACCCAGCATCTCCTGCGTTAGTGGCGAGCCCCTTGCCCACTGCGCCACTTAGCTGCCTGCCCACACTTTTATAAAGGAATATCTTATCTTATGTATGTGATGGCATGTTGTGGAGAAGGTGGAAGAGCGTTATGTTCTGTAAGGATGTTATGGTTATGTTATGGTTATGGTAGTAACTTGATGACCTGCTGGTGTCTCAGAACAGGGAAGAGGACACAGTGGGGGCTGCTGTTATGGTATGGTTATGTTATGGTTATGGTTAGGGATGCTCGATATTGGCTTTTTTACCGATATACCGATATTGTCCAACTCTTAATTTCCGATACTGATATCAACCGATACCGATATATGAAGGTTTCCCCCCCCCAAAAAACGGAATAATTTCAGGTAATTAACATTACATATCTCTTGTTGTGGAATTAACACAACATTATGCATACTTTTGACAATAAATAAAATCAGAATTTGTTCTTACTTGCTTGCCTGGGTAAATAAAGGTTATAGAAATGTAAAAAAAAAAAAAAATTGAAAACCGATATTTTCCGATATCACATTTTAATGCCGATATCGGCCGATAATATCGGTAGGCCGATAATATCGGACATCCCTAGTTATGGTATGTTATGGTTATGTTCTCAGAACAGGGAAGAGGACACAGTGGGGGCTGCTGTTATGTTATTGGTATGGTTATGTTATGGTATGTTATGGTTATGTTCTCAGAACAGGGAAGAGGACACAGTGGGGGCTGCTGATGGACGGCTGGAACTCCATGATCCGCTACTACAAGAACAACTTCTCAGATGGCTTCCGACAGGTGCGTGTGGGAGTGGTTAGTGGTTAGTGTGAGTCTCAATTCAGGGGCTTTGTAGAGGAAGGCCTAGCCGAGCGCCGTTAACACTTTCGGGGGCCACTGGGATCCGTCTAATCTCACTCTATAAAGCCAGTTTATCATAACAACCTTTCATTGTGCGTGAGGCTGTTTGTAGAGCTAAATCTATACTTTATATTATTGCCATCTGTCCATTCTCATTGTCAATTGACACTATAAACAATATGCCTTAAAGACATTTTTTTTTCATCAATACATTCCCATTTTATAGCGTTGTGAATATGAACTACCGGTATATACCGCAATGTTCTGGGGTATTTCCTGGAAGGCGAGATACAGAGCACTAAGCTAATAACGCTAAATCGAATGGCGTTTCGGCTATACACAAACTAGAGCTAAAACTCAAAATGCATATTATCGGTATCATGGTCCACCATGAATGCATGAAAGGGGGGGGGGGGCGTCGTTTCTGATTATTTATTACCAATAACGGCATTAGCCTCATACGCCGACCGGGTGGTTGGCTATCAAAGCAAGGCCCGATCGGGCTGTAATTTACGTGAAAAAGCTCTTACCGTGGGCCGGTTGGATCCCAAACAGGATTTCCCAATTATCGATCGCCATCTGGTAGATCGATATGTCCATTGGCTGATGCTATATTAATTTACTGCATACTGAATTCAGCGTCCCAAAAAATATTCCAGGCTACATGCTAGAGGCATAGCTTTAGGCTAACAAAAAAGTCCACCCATGATGAAAAATAAAAAAAACACTGGTCTGTAACAGGGAACACTGCATTATCGAGACAGCGCCCCTACGAGGATCTGGCCGGTAATGCACTTTTCCGAATCCCAAGAGTAGGGTAAATCTGCAGTTTCCGCTCTGTGACATTGAGTAGGATATTACAATGGAATAAAAGCCAAAACAACCTTACCACGTATATATATGTGGTTGGCCCTCAAGCGTTGGATCCGAAACACATATATCAAGCTGCTACCTCGTACATCACACAACCGGAAGTCGGCAGCTTGAAAAAAGATGCATTGTTTTATATTTCTAATCAAGTACTCAAAACCATAATTTTTCAGCCTCAGGATTTCAGGCTGTTATGGCCTGGCTCCGCCCATAAGCACTTTGAGTGACAGTCAGCCCACACAGTCTGCGACTGGTAGACAGAGAGAGAGAGGGGGAGTGAGAGAGAGAGAGAGGATTCACCGTATCATTCTGCTCTCTGCTGGGTGGGGGGGGGGGGGGACCTGCGCGCGGAGTGTTTGCACAGTGGTCTCCCTCCCTCCCTCCCTCTCTTCCTTTCTTCTTTTTCACTCTCTCCCTCTGTATCATTCTGCTCTCCGCGGGGCGGGGGACCTGCGTGCGGAGTGTTTGCACAGTTCTCTCTCTCTGTCTCTCCCTCTCTATCTCTCTCTCTCTCTCTATCTCTCTCTCTCTCCCTCAGAGTGCATGCAGAGGTGTCGGGTTTCACTCTGCCTCCGCAGTATGAGGAAGTGGTTTCCACTCGCTGTGTAGAGGTAGATTGTGGGCGGGCATTAGCTCCAACCACAGAGCCAATCGCATCACTGTCCGCCTACCCAGGGCCCGGGTGACGTCACGACATGCCTCAAATCAGGATGACCTAATTAAATCTAGCAGGAAATGGTCTGAGCTGAATCAGAGCAATCCGCCAATATGGTATTTAGACAGAAAAACACATTGATACTAACTCCTATTACTATAATACAATGCTAGAGACTGAAAAATTTCATTTATAATGCATGTCACCTTTAAAAGGAATAACTGAATTGAACTGAAACTGAACATTTTAACTGAATTTAAACTGAAACAGAAAATAACAATTTCGTATTTCCTGTGATTCATGTGAGATCCACCGGGGCCACATCACTTAATTTTTCGATTTTTTTTTTTTGTCCGAATACGTCAACGTTTAGTTTACCGCAAAACGAAACCTATGAAGTGTGCCGCACGTTCACGTCAACGTTCACACATGCACAATACACGCTTACCTAGGATTTGACTTGATTCAACAACAAAGCAGTCGGGGCAATGGCAAGCCGAAAACGGTCGCAAGTGTTGTTACACTTTACAAAGCTAGATGCAGACAACGCTTGCTGCAATATTATATATATATTAACAAATTGTTCTAAATAAATAATAATGATAATAAATCATTTGAAGTTTCAACAATTTTTTTACAACTGAGGTACCGGTAGGTAGATTAAATTTTTTTTTAGACTAAAGTACAGGAAAAAAGGTACCGTTGGAACGGTTGGGTACCAGTATCGATTCACAGGTACCGGTATCGGTTCAAATGTGAACGGTACCCAACCCTAGTCAACCCATTGTGACACATTCAGACGCAGCCTTTTGAAGGACACAGCCCCTGAATTGAGATGTGGCCTTTTGAAGGACACAGCCCCTGAATTGAGACGTGGCCTTTTGAAGGACACAGCCCCTGAATTGAGATGTGGCCTTTTGAAGGACACAGCCCCTGAATTGAGACGCGGCCTTTTGAAGGACACAGCCCCTGAATTGAGACGCGGCCTTTTGAAGGACACAGCCCCTGAATTGAGACGCAGCCACTGTGTCTGTATGCGAGTGCGTTACCTCATCCTACCTTCCGCCTCTCCTTCTGACGCAGGACTCCATCGACCTGTTCCTCGGGAACTACGCGGTGGACGAGGCAGACATGACCACGCCCCTCCGCGACCCCAAAGACTGGAAGTTCCTGACGGTAAGGAGCGATGAGGAACGTCGATACTATTTAGATTAGATTCAAATGGGTTGTCATCATGCGTCACAAGTACAGTACAACGAAAAGAACCAAGAGTGCAAATGTAACAGTAAAGTGCAACAGTAATATACAATGTACAGGTGATTAAACCAGCTAGCAGCATAACGTTAGTCAATCTTTCTACCCAGTAAGGTCCTTTTCATAGATATGGTAGTTTATAGCAAAACGTTTTAGTTTTCGACGCTGAATAAAACTATTTGGTACAGATATCTTTGTTCAATGTTCTGCAAGTCTACCTTCATCCAGCACCTTGCCTCTGATTGGCTGGTTACTAATATTCCTCTTCTCTTTCAGTTGCCAATCATCATGGTGGTGGCGTTCTCCATGTGTATCATCTGCCTCCTGATGGCCGGTAAGACATCCCTCATGTTCACTCCTATACAGTAAAGAGCTCATGTGATCCCCCTTTGCACATACAGTATATACTAGGGATGTGCACATTAGGGCTGTCCCCGAAGCCTGTTTTTGGCCTTCGAACTTCGTCAGGGTTTTTCGAACGGACGTTCGAACTTTCGTTTTTTAATAATAATTTTTTTTAAAGTCAAAAAAAGAATAATAAATAAATGATTATATAAAAATAATTTTTTTTTTAATAAATATCCTCAAACTAAATCCTCAATTTGAATAAAGTCATTAATCTGATCAAATGAGTATTTTTTTTATTTATTAAATCAACTTTCTTTAACACATTGGGCGCCATGGGTTATATCCATCAATATAAAATTCAACCATTATCTATCGTTCAGGATGTGGGAACGTTATATTTTTTTCATTCATACATTGTTGTGTTACTAGCGTTGAGAATATAAGTATGTTTTGAATCTTTTCTGCTGTAATTCCAAAAACAGTAGTTATAGGCCCTGAAGCATATAGATTATCTGCTCCACTATAAAAATATTTGAAAAGTTAATTCATAACCAATTATCATATTATCTAGATGAACACAATATATTATCACCCAATCAATCTGGCTTTAGATCAAATCATTCCACAACTACAGCACTATTGAAACTTACTAGTGACATTTTCTCTGCCTCTAATAATGGTAACTTGACTGGTGCTATTTTTATTGATTTGAGCAAGGCCTTCGATCTCGTTGACCACTACCTCCTTTTAGATCAATTATATTCTGTTGGTTTGTCAAGGAATTCTTTATTATGGTTTAATTCCTATCTTCATAATAGAAAGCAATGTGTAGCAATTCAAGGTAGAAAATCTGATTTATTAGTTCAACAAAGAGGTGTGCCGCAGGGCTCAACTCTTGGTCCACTTCTTTTTTCTATTTTTATAAACGACCTCCCTTCAATTATTTCTGAATGTTTTATTCAGCTCTATGCTGATGACACAGTAATTTACACCTCCAAATCCACTATCACACATTGAATTAGCTCTGCAATCTGATTTTAATTCCTTGCAACATTGGCTAGCTGCTAACAAATTACTACTTAACAAAAGCAAATCATATACAATGATATATGGTACTCACCAGTGCATCAAATCTAAAGCCAAATCTCGTTTATGTGCTATTCATAGTTTAGATGGTACACCTTTGCAAAGAGTCGAACACACAAAATACTTGGGTGTTTGGCTTGACTCTGAACTATCATTTAAGTGTCACATTGATCATATCGTAAGAAAAATGTATCTTAGTGTGGGTATTCTCTACCGCTCCAGAAACTGCGTAACTTTTTCTGTTAGAAAGAAGCTTGTAATTCAACTTATTTTGCCATTTATGGATTATGCAGATATTGTCTATCAGGTTGCATCCAAAACAAATCTCATTCCTCTCAATACATCTTACAATAAATTATGCAGATTTGCTCTTGGATGCCCTTTTACAACTCATCACTGTCTAATGTATGAAACACTGAATTTGCCCTCTCCCACTGTAAGAAGACAGCGCCACTGGTTACAATACATTTTCAAATGTATTCATCTTAATTATCCGCAATATCTAAAACAATACTTGACTCCATATTCTTCCAATTATTATTTAAGGCATTCTAGCCAACTCTATTTTTCCATACCTACACTTTCAACACTCTCAAAAGCAACAGCCAAGAAAGCCTTTTTGTTCAAAGCCCCTTCTGATTGGAATAACTTACCTGCAAATACTCGTTCCATCTCATCTTTTTATTTATAAAAAAATGCGCTGTCTTCTTACTTTCATAGTACATGTACATGTTTTTAGTTGATCATTTCTAGTTTATCATTTATATACTGCATACTATCATGACTTTCACTACTTATATCGTACGAAGTAACGATCCATTCATATCCTTGCTTGATTTGTGTTTTGTTTGTCCTGTTTATTTTGTGATCTTGTATGTTGGTTTACTTATTTTGTAATGTCATTTCTCATTTGATTTTGTTGTTGTAGACTGTTTCGATGTCCAATGTTTTTTGTGGGTTTTTTTTTCTGAAAATGTATATACAGTGTATTGTGTTAGGAGCCCCTCGAAAACGAGATGCTACATCTCAAGGGGTTATTCCGAATAAAGAATTTCAATATATATATATGTTGCTATGGTGACCACACTAACTCTGGTACCCCCCCCCCACCCAGGCATCAAAGTCAACATTTTGGTATTGTGATACTTATATCTGTGTCAAAGTCTACATGTTGCTATTAGGGATGGGCATTTTAAAGAAAAATCCAGATCGATTGATCGCATGCTTTACTCGAGTGATCGTGTATTACTCGTGGGGGGGGGAAACTATTTTATTTTTTTATTAAAACTTAATTTTGTTCATTCACGTATATGTTTAATGAAACCAACAAACAGTTATAATCTTACACATACATGTGAAACAAATATGTAATAACAAAAAAATAAAATAAAAAATCATAAAAAAATATTAATAAATAATAAAAAGCCGTGATTAATCGATTACTCACACCCATCCCTAGTTGCTATGGTGACCACACTAACTCTGGTACCCCCCTCCCCCCCCCCCCACCCCCCACCCAGGCGACACCTGGACGGAGACCCTGGCCTACGTGTTGTTCTGGGGCGGCGCCAGCGCCGTCACGGCCGGCCTCATCCTCTTCAACGGCCGGGACTTTGTGGACGCGCCCAAGCTGGTGCAGAAGGAGAAGATGGACTGAACGTGCGCGTGTGGGAAGCGGCTGGGCCCCGCGGACCTCTGCGCCTCCTCCTCCTCCTTCTCCTCCTCCTCCTCCTCCTCCTCGTCATCGCTTCACCCCCACCACCACCAGCAGCAGCGGGCCTGGAGTCTGTACTGACCCGCTGGGGAGGAAGGAGAGCGAGAGGAAGAGGAGGAGGAAGGAGGAGGAGGAGGAGGAGGAGGAGGAGTCATGCACGCGGGGCGAGAAGAAGGTCATGTGTAAAAGACACTGCTGTAACGAAAACAAAGACTGGCTCTGCACACTGGCCTGCCGCTCTCCACACCATGGTTATACTATCCTGGACGGGGGATACTCTGTCCGTAGGTTTTTACTGTATAGGCTGAAACTCTCTGGCTTCTTATTGTACATGTCACAGTCCCCCCCCCCCCCCCCCCCCAACACACACACACACGTCATCGGACGCGCTACGGACGGTCAGGGGCGCTGTGGTACTTCCGCTGCGGGCAAAACCACGAGGGAGAACGTAAACGTTGTGTTCTTTCTTTGTTTGCCGTTTGCCAATTATTCTGCCATATCCCTGCCCCCCCCTCCTCCCCGAATGGCTGATGTCAAACCAAACTGCTGTGTCTTAGAGGGACGGCTGTCCCTCCAGAGTGTCGATCCGATACGACTGGTCTTTCTTCAAGGGATACACCGTCCAAAGCTCGAGGAGATATCCTGGTTGTTTTCTTATTTTATTTTGTGTCTCTCTCCCCCCCCTTCCCCCGCTAAAACTGTCTCTGTCCCTCTATTATGTTTTTGCTGCATGTTTTGAATACATAGGTGAACATATTCACGTGAGTGTTTCTCTCGGGCCTAGTTCACATGTACATGGGTGTTTTTGAAAGCTTTGTCTATGCGTCTTGGGCCTCTTCTTCGTCCACAACGCAAACTGCGTCTTCTTCGGTCACCGGAACCTACCAGAGACTTTTTGAAAACTCCTGCCGGGGTGAAGACAGGTGAAACCGGAGCTTACCCGAACACGCTTGACATTGTGACTAATGGCCCCAGTTCACACACTATGTAGTAGTAATGTTCCCTGCAATCAGGACCACGGAGAGCTCTCCGCAGCCTGCCTTCCGCACGGAAACAGAGCGCAAGGTGTCATTTCAGGTCATGCCATTGGGTCGTTCTCACGCGAGCGTCGCTGTGTGGATGGAGAGATGTTCTAAAACACCATTGGTGTCGACGTGATTTAAAGAATACCCATGTAGTAGGGATGGGCAAAACTCACAGAATTGCTACCCCGCCCCCCGCCCCCGCCCCCCCCCCCCCCCCCCCCCCCCCCAACATATAATTTTAGTTTTTACTTAATAGCGAATGTGATATAATCAAAAAAGTGAGCTAGCTGGCTGCTGTCATTGCTAACACCTAGATATTTGTGAGTCGCAGCAGGCTAACGTTATTTCCGGGACCAAAAACATTAATTCTGAAAGTTAGTTGATGCTTGAAATGTCTGAGCTTCCACATTAACGTATGGTTTTGTTTTTACTTAATAGTGAACGTGAGATAATCAAGCGAGCTACTGTAGATGGCTGCTGTCATTGCTAACCGCTAACACTAGCGGACCAAGCTAGCGTATTTCCGGGGACAAAAGCATTAATTCTGAACGTTACATCACTTGTGCTTGAAATGTGTGAGCTTAGTGAAACAACATGGCGAACGTACAAAGCGTCGCTACTCGCTACCATGTAACATCTCCGGTCTCTCTTTCTTTTCTGTTCTCCCAGCTATTAACAGACTGTCATACTACCTGGCTAGCTAGCGAGTGAGTTGTACCCAACATGCCGTTCAGCGGTGTAACAGTTAATAGGCTCCCCTCTCAATACTCTACACAGTGTAGTTGCCAGTAAAAACAAGGGAACATTTATTTTTTTGAGACAAAACAATATTCCCATAAACTATTTGATTTGTTATAACTTAACGAATATAACAATATTCTAAAAGCAATGCCCATCCCTACCGTGTATGTGTGGACAAGGCCTTAAGAGTAGAAGAACACTACATTTCTAGCTGATTTCTTGAGCTATAATTAAACACGTTGCGTAACGACGAAGATCCTGATGCAGTGACAAAGGTCCCTGAAAAGGTCGTCGAGGGTCTTCATCCTGACGTTTAAAAAAATGTGTGTCTTAATTTGTGATAATTGGGGCCAAAATTATAGCTGCACCAATGACACAAGTATGTGTACTTAGTTTTGAGCACTTTGATATTGAGTACCTAAAAAAGTACTTGAGTTGATATTGAGCATTTATGAAGCAAATTGTTTGCGTGGGGAAGTATTATTTATACACAGTTTGTTTGTTTTTAGTTTAATAAAATGCCAAACTCCCATTGTATTTTGTAATGGAACTGATAAAAACATACATTTAATTATCATCAAATACCATTGTGCTAGTGCTCAGTTCTTGCTATGTGTAGCAATAATCGATACAGGGTACGAGTAGTTAGGCCTACTTTTGGGCTGACACACTCTCTCTCACCACCTACTGCCTCTCTCCCTCCCTCTCTCACCACCCACTGTCTCTCTCTCCCTCTCACCACCTACTGTCTCTCTCCCTCCCTCTCTCACCACCTACTGCCTCTCTCCCTCCCTCTCTCTCACCACCTACTGTCTCTCCCTCCCTCTCACCACCCACTGTCTCTCTCTCTCCCTCTCTCACCACCTACTGTCTCTCTCCCTCCCTCTCTCACCACCTACTGCCTCTCTCCCTCCCTCTCTCTCACCACCTACTGTCTCTCCCTCCCTCTCTCACCACCCACTGTCTCTCTCCCTCCCTCTCTCACCACCTACTCTCTCTCTGTCTCCCTCACCACCTACTGTCTCTCCCTCCCTCTCTCACCACCTACTGTCTCTCTCCCTCCCTCTCTCACCACCTACTGTCTCTCTCCCTCCCTCTCTCACCTACTGTCTCTCTCCCTCCCTCTCTCACCACCTACGGTCTCTCTCACCACCTACTGTCTCTCTCCCTCCCTCTCTCTGTCTCTCTCACCACCTACTGTCTCTCCCTCCCTCTCTCACCACCTACTGTCTCTCTCCCTCCCTCTCTCACCACCTACTGTCTCTCTCCCTCCCTCTCTCTGTCTCCCTCACCACCTAACGGAACGTAGGCCAAGTGCGTCCACATTTTTATAGGATTCTATCACATTTTCATAACAATAGCACCCTGCGCCGTTTTCATTGAGGTTTCTTACAAATTAACGATGCTTTATCTTGTCCTTTATATGCCGATTATCATTAGAATCTTAAATTGTACCATATGTCCCCCTTTAGACAACATATGTAATGCTACCAGCGCACTTTTGTTAAGATAATTAGTTGGCCATTCGCGGTCGCTATACCGAGGTTGCAGTAATAGTTTAACGCTGTTCAGATCACGTCGGAGAATATAGACCCATCCCAGTGACCTGCGACCTGAGCTAATGCTCTTGGGAAATGCAGTGTTGTAGTTCTCAACATTTTCAGCCTTTAATTTTAAACCAATGCTGCCATCTACTGACAACAAAAAAATGTTGTCTAATCGTCACCTTGAGAGCTACTTCCGTATACAGCGCCGCCCCAAACCCATTCTAGAGATTCCCACTTTTTGCTGGGAGTGGGGCGTGGCCGTATTTGGTCCCAGACAATGAGAGTGGCTGCAATTGGTCACCGTGACGTTACTGTCTCTCTCCCTCCCTCTCACCACCTACGGTCTCTCTCACCAGCTACTGTCTCTCTGTCTCCCTCTCTCTCTGTCTCCCTCACCACCGACTGTCTCTCCCTCCCTCCCTCTCTCTCACCACCTACTGTCTCTCTCCCTCTCCCTCTATCTCTCTCATTCACCCCCCCCCCTCTGGTATTCATGTCTTTTAATTATTGCCTCTCTCTCTCATTCATTTGGACTGTAGGTTTGCTGCCAGGTCAGGCAGGTGGGTGGGGCTGTTTGTACGTTAACAGCAATCATTACAGGATCTCTCCTTTGGCACTTCTTTATTGTCAGAACGGCATCTGCTGATCTGAGAATGTCAACAAAATATATATACCGTATGTAATATTGTTATAATTAATGAATGATCTTGTCGCTTGTGGTTTGTCCCTCCAAAAAGACAGTGAGGCATCTTATTACACGTCAAATGTTGTGGTCCAATAATCATAATAAACAAGGCAGATTGATTACTATTATAATGCATGAGTCCTGCATGGCTGTGTCTGTTCTGTCACAGGGTCTCTGCAGGCTATTCAAAGTATTAAAAAGTATTAAATTCATAATTATCCATTTAAGGCCTTAAAAGGTATTAAAAAGTCTTACATTTCATTTGCACAGGTAGTAAATCTGTGGGTGGGGGGGGGGGGGGGGCAGTCCAGCTGTCGGGAGATGAGATAATATTAAATATGAGATGTTTTTGTATTCAAGTCGTCGTTATTCGCTGGGGCTACCGGGAGCTTGTATGGAACACGCAAGAATTTAAATTCAGTGTCACTATGTTGTTTTTTTGTTTTGCTACTATGGTCGTGAAATTGGTATTCAATTTTGCTCTAAGTGGTATTAAAAAGGTGTTAAAAAGTATTACTTGTACCGCGCAGGTGATTGATTGATTGAAAATGTTATTAACAGATTGCAGAATGGGTACAATACAGTACGGCTCAATACACACAATTGTTAAGGGGATGCAGACCAGAGAAATACTTTTGTCTTGTTTACATCAGGGTCCCCCATTTTCAATTCATAATGAATTGTAAGTAAGGGTGCAATTAGCACCGTGCAATCCATTCTTTGTGGATCCCGCCCAGAGTGTCTGGTCAGTAACATGGGTATCTCAGTCCCTCTACTCTGCAGTAAACAGACATCACTGATATAGAGTGTCTGGTCAGTAACATGGGTATCTCAGTCCCTCTACTCTGCAGTAAACAGACATCACTGATATAGAGTGTCTGGTCAGTAACATGGGTCTCCCAGTCCCTCTGCTCTGCAGTAAACAGCCATCACTGATATAGTGTCTGGTCAGTAACATGGGTCTCCCAGTCCCTCCTCTCTGCAGTAAACAGCCATCACTGATATAGAGTGTCTGGTCAGTAACCGGTCTCCCAGTCCCTCCTCTCTGCAGTAAACAGCCATCACTGATATAGAGTGTCTGGTCAGTAACCGGTCTCCCAGTCCCTCCACTCTGCAGTAAACACAAAATACATGTTCTGGTATCCTGTTCCCACTTTATCCAATCAGGAGAGAGAACCCTATATATTATATATATATAAGAAATCTTGCCAAGCTAAATTTGCTTACTGCACTGGTCATTTATTTTACTTCTTTCAAGGACACATTTGCTTAACTCATTCACAGCCATAAGCTTCCCCATCCTTCACTGTCTAGTGCCAGCTTTTCATGACCATCTTCACGATATTTCACGATCTTTGCGGACACTATTGTATATTCTATATTATAGCTATGGAGACATTAGTATGGCTCATTTGACAGACACTATTTATAGTCCAACATGTAAAAAATAGTTTGTTTCTACACACTGTAGTTTGTAGTTTATTACACGCTAAACATCGTCCATGTCCAAGATAATCCAGTCTTTTTCCATAGATTGCGAGATAAAACGTGTTCTATGCAATAAGCCCAAACCGGTCTGGTTGATCACCTGAAACCCCAAATACTATAAGGTCTATACTAAAAGGTCTATACCATGTGCCTTCACAAAATCATCAAGGGGGGGGGGGGGGGGGTTTAACTCAAACTGTGATCGTGTTTGTCGAGCATGTTTTACGTCCGGTAAAACACAAAGCTGTGATTGTTACATAAACATGTTTCAGGTTCGGTAAAATAGACATAGGGGGTCATAGGTGTTGAGGCGGGCACATTTGCTAGTGATTGCTTTGGAAGAGCTCCTCCCCCTCAGCGAATCTCGATAGTCCGGTTCATTCATTGACTCTCCTGTTCCCTTTCTATCAGAGTTCAAAAGGTAGGTGATACTGCCACCTGGTGATATTCGATCGGCATTGCAATTCCAACGTAGGGAACGAGCCAGGGACACAGAATGATCCGGATGATGGTTTTGAACGGGGATCAGAGGAAAAAGATCAAAGGATCAAAACCTGAGAAATCTCGCGTATGGCACTCAACCGCTGGCGAGATAACCGGAGAAATGTCGGCTCTGGCGCTGAATGAGTTAAAACTAGTTTTTATTTATTATTTTTGTCAGACCATTTTTGCAGTGTGGAGTTCTCTCTCCTGATTGGATAAAGTGGGAACATGATTCCAGGAAGTATATTTTGTGTTTACTGCAGAGTGGAGGGACTGGGAGACCCATGTTACTGACCAGACACTCTATAGTCCAGGGGTTCTCAACCTTTCTGCTGCCAAGGCACCCCTGTGTTCAATAAAATATTCCAGGGCACCCCTACATACGATAAAGACTTCCGGTCCTGTCTTTGTTGCTACAATGATGACAAAAGTGCTTGCTTTCAAAATAATGTTTATTTAAGAAACCGGGAAACACATTTGTGTGTATATGCAGGCTATATAATGCATTATTAACCGGTGTTTCAGGTCTAAATGGCTTAGTACTGTTGACATTACACTGCTTGTAGTAGTAAATCAAATAGCATATTTCTTTAAATAAAATTACAGAAAAGTATCACTAAAGTGCTATCTGTTGCAGCTGCACTCTTTTCCATAAAAATAGCATATTTGGATAAGTTGACCATTTCTCAAAAACTGAAAATTATGTAATTTTTTTTTAAATACAGAAAAGGATCACTAAAGTGCTATCTGTTGCAGCTGCACTGTTCTCCATAAAAATTGCATATTTGGATAAGTGTGACTATTTCACAGAAAAGGATCACCAAGTTACCATTTCTCAAAAAATATATAAATAAATACAGAAAATAAGCACTCGTTCACTCAGTGGACATTTCTAGCTCAATGCGAGGTCTGCTGCTGCTGGCTAATAATACGGTCAATACGTGGGGAGATCTTTGACAAGGCAACACGCATGTCATCCTCAAGGCTCAACTTGGCCCTATATTTTGTTTTCAGAGCTGTCATGGATGAAAAGCCAGCTTCACACATATGTGGTGCTGAATGGTATCAACACCTTAACTGCTGCATCATGAGATACTTGGTACTCAGCACCACACTCTGAAACAAGCTCTCCAGGTGGTATCAGATGAGAATTCAATGAGTTCTTCCAAGAGTTTGGATGGAGATGTGTCAGGAAGCTTTGTCTCAATGTTGTCTGTAAAGTTTTTTTTTTATCCAGAGTAACTTGGTGATCCTTTTCTGTGTTTTATTAAATAAGGATTTTCAGATTTTGAGAAATGGTCAAACGTATCCAAATATGGTATTTTCATGGAAAACAGTGCAGCTGCAACAGATAGCACTTTAGTGATAATTTTCTGTAATCCAAAAAGACTAAAAAAATATATATATTTTTTTATTTGTATCTCAAGGCACCCCTGCTCTCTGAGGCACCCCTGTTGAGAACCGCTGCTCTATACCATTGATGGCTGTCGGAGTGTAGAGCTATTATTTTAACATGTTTACCACTTGTTTTAACTAAAAATAAATACCACTTACAGCATATTTAACTCATTCAGCGCCAATCACGGAAAAAGTCGAGTTAACTCGCCATGCGTTGAGCGCCAATCACGAGAAATCTCGGGTTTTAATCGCTATTTCTTTTATTAGCTATATCTATTAATTTTTAATCCATCCAGCCTGATGTTATCATTGGGAATCGGTCTGAGCTCGCAAAGGGAAAATACCGCCGCCTACGCCTTCCAGCCGGTATTGCACATCATTGAAATCCCTCCCCCTTGGGCTGTGCAGTGATCTAACAAGTCCGGGCGGCGTCTATGCTTTTACCAACGCGTTCGTGTTTCCGGGTTCCCGTTTTGCGCTCTGATTGGCCACTGACCTACGCTAGTACGCCCCCCTCGCTATGAGCGTAGCAGGACGCTAAAATGCAAATGTGTATCACAGTACTGCCTCCAGGAACAACTGTTTCCGCGTGACTTTATGTGCGCTAAAGTGCTTAGAAATGCCGGTAAATGCCGGTTCATTCATGCTTTGAGGCACGCTTCCTGACAGGATTTTATAATATTGTATTTTATAATAACAATTCATGATGGCTTGTATAGCTCAACTGGTTAGTCCCCTGCCTGTGGACCATATGGTCCCTGGTTTGAATCTTTTGGATACTTCTTTTTTGTCTGTAACGTTAATTAATTTATCCACTCTGGTTGATAAGATAAGATATTCCTTTATTGATCCCCTTGGGGTAATTCAGGCATCATAGCAGCATGGGGGGGGGGGGGGGGTACACAGGTAGTGAAAACAACACAAGCAGTGTAAACAAATAAGTCAAAAGAATTTACTATCTAACCAACTGAAACATACAGTATTCACAGTATCACAGTATTCACATAAAGTGCAGTATGCATAAGGTGGTGTTATTGTCCTTTTTGGGACACCAGAGTGGATAGATTATTTAACGTTACGAAAAGAAAAAAAAAGTAAGCAAGAGATTCAAACCAGGGACCATATGGTCCACAGGCAGGGCACTAACCAGTTGAGCTATACAAGCTGTCATGAATTGTTACTGACTAATCCATCATTTATACTTTTCAAGTGCCAATTGCGGTCGTCGTCCATTATTTGGCATTAATAAATCAGATATCATGCGTGTGTGCTTTTGTGTGTGCGCTCTCGCGCTGACTCGTTAAGCCTTTCCCTACGCATATTCATTTCTGGAGCATTTCTTTATCCACTCTGGCGTGATGGTGTATTGTACTAGCAAATCGCTTCCTGTTGAATGAATTGGTTGAGTGCAGCGCCGACTCTACTTACAAGGGGGGCGTACTAGCGTAGGTCAGTGGCCAATCAGAGCGCAAAACGGGAACCCGGAAACACGAACGCGTTGGTAAAAGCATAGACGCGTCCCCGGGCGGGGTATTCCTACTCCGGCATGACTAACGTTATAATCAGTGACGTCGTTAGCCCTGGGCTTCCGGGGCTTCCCGGATGTTTTTCTCATAGCCCCGGATCAAAAAAAATAGTTTACATTTTCTTTTTTTTTACGTTTTTTTTACGTTTTTTTTTTTTTAACACTTTGGTTGCCTAAGGTTAAATTAATGATATACCATAGATTGCCAGCGCTATTTGTCTATGGAGAAAGTCCCCTTCTTTGCAGGGCTATAACTTTTTAAATTCTATTGCTACATTGCCATTATTAGGGCCCATTCAAAGTCCTATATGTATTGTTCATTGTGTAGCAACGTTAAACTTTTTCATTCACATATTCATAGTAAAGTATGGTCTAATGTATAAGTATGTTTTCATCTCTTTCTGCAGCTTTCTCCAGAACGTGATATATAGCCCCAAATGCATTATATTGATGATGAAATACAGTTTGATGGCAATCGGCGCGATATAAAAAATTCCAACTAGACGTACTTCTAGAAGTTACTACACGTCATCTGATGTTGACCGGATGGGCGAGGGGGCGTTTATAATTCCGTGGGCAGCGTTATACCAATCATCTAATGTGGGTCAAATGTTGATAATATCAGTTATTATCGAAGACGGTAACGTTACACGCTGAAACTCACCCCAGTCTCCGCGCGCCGTTGGGCGATCATCGTCGAGTAGAAATTGTATCATTATGGGATATATTATTACCCGGTCCATCTCCAGCTTGTATAATGGTATATACGTCCAAATCATGTTGTTTATCGAGTTATTGGCAATCGATCGCTATGTAGAGTGACGAGCTAGTGTCACGGGACATGTACCGAGTGGCCGGAAGCAATACGGACGTCTAGCAAAACCTCTAGTGCGCTTCCTGTTAAGCGCTTGCGCTGATCGGCCACCAGATGGCGCTCCTGAACCGCCAGAGAGCTCAGTGGGTCCTGCTGGTGGATCTCAGGCCAGCGGAGGGACATTATGAATCCGATCGCAGATTTTTGAAATATTGATATAAAGACGACGTACAGCGTCCCCCGGCAACTTTAGCATGGCCAGCAAAGACGTCTAAAGACGGCTCCCGGCACCCAAAGTGTTAATGTCAGCATCCCCATTGTCTGTGCTGAATGTTTGGTATTTTTTGTTGGTTTTTAGTACTTTTAAACATCCATTTTTAGTAAGTAGTTTTCATTTGATTTTTTTCATTCACCGATTTGTGGACTTTTTTTTTAGTGTCCTGAAAGGCGCCTTATAAATCAAATGCATTATTATTATTATTATTATTATTATTATTATTATTATTATTATTATTATTATTATTATTATTATTATTATTATTATTATTATTATTATTATTATTATTATTATTATTATTATTATTATTATTATTATTATTATTATTATTATTATTATTATTATTATTATTATTATCATCCAGGAGGGAAAAGACACTTTGGATAGTAGGGACTGCATCTCTGCCTGTCCTGACCAGGAAACACTTTGCAACTGTGATCTCCTCTGGCAATAGTTGGATATTGTAATGTGTGGCGAGGGGTTGCAGCAATTCCACTGAGAGAAACTGGTCTGAGGCTGGATAACATGCCTGTATGCCTCTCATAAGTTGTTATCCAACTCATGAGAACCTGCTCTCAAGCTCTTGCAGCATTCTGTCGACGACTGGATAGAACAGTCTCTGTCTCAGCTGATCTCCTGAGCTGAGGTCTGAGCTTGTGCCACAAGATGACTCAACTACATACTCGTCCATCCTTTTCTGCTTCCTCCTTTGGCTGGTAGTATGTTCCTCAATCCAAAGGCCATTACATATGGCCTTTGTCCTGTCATACATGTCCACTGTGCATCTCTGAGGTGCGATAACCTTTGAGTGTGTCCTGCACTGTGCTTTTAAATAGTACAGATATTGAAGATGTGCACTTTAACGCAGCAGCACCTGGAGCCATCCATACCCATGTCCAGTGTCCTATAATAAGCTTTAATCGAACCCTGGTTCATTTCCTCGGATAGTCCGGTTGGTTTGGGGTGGTGTGAAAGCTCATTCACTCTTGCAAGTGAACCCTGCTGCGGTTCATTTGAGATGTGAATGCAAAGCGGACCAAAGGCAGGAAAAGACCCAAAAATCGAATCTTTTTTTTACGAGAAGACTGAAACATATGTATATAATGAAACACACAATACCGTTTTTTTTCGATTGCCTAAGCATGATTTTGAAAACGGGGCCCGGTGTTTCAAAACACACAATTGGCACAACCACACACACAATTATCAGAACACCTCAGATCCTTTGCTAAATTAAACACTTGTCAAAACCATACACTACATTTTGTTACCATATGAAACACACGATTCATATGACTTAATTCTATTTGAACCAGTTACACACACTGCTGTGCTTAACCTAAAACACATTTAGCAATTCTACTTCTCAGTGATTAGAGTACTGTAAGTGAAGTACGCAGAGAATGTGCAAATATACAATAAATTCACCAAACACTACACAAGACAAATGCTGTAGACTGATGAAAATATAATTTATTTATCTACATATACCCAAATCAATGATGCAGACTGATGAAAAAAATAACATTTTCTCTCCATATACCCAAATCAATGATGCAGACTGATGAAAATATAAATGTTCTCTCCATATAACCAAATCAGTCAACATTTCAACATGGAGAATCACAACAATACATGTCCCAGTTTTCATGCTACTATGTGCATAACACTGTAAGCTCAGCAAATATCAGACAAACATAAAATACTGTATCCAGTACAGGTTAAAATTACAGTAAAACAAAAAAATATTTGAAAAAATGTAAACAGAAAATACTAGACATTATCTCTTTGCCTAGCTGGATCTGGCAAGATAATTTTTTGTTGTGATTCTCCATGTTGACTGATTTGGGAAAATGGGAGAAAATGTATATTTTCATCAGTCTGCATCATTGGTTGTCTTGTGTAGTGTTTGGTGAATGTATTGTATATTTTCACGTTCTCTGTGTACAGTACTTCACTCTCCTTCCATTTTGGTTGAAGACAGGTGAACTCACCTGCTGCATTTTTTTTTTGTATTTTATTTTTTTATTATTTTTTAAACAAACACATAAACAAACATGACAACACACAATAGGATATACAAATACACATATGCTCCAGCTCGTACCCTCCTCTCCCGGACCCCCCATTGGATAATCCAACCATTATAATTTGTTCCTAACCAGACACTACCATTATATGCTAGCTTTTATTCTCTCCACCACTTCTAACCACATTGCCATTTTGGATTCATTGAGACCCAAAATTCTTGCTGTAGATATTTCTTGATAAATCACATCGAGATATGTAAGAATCCAGACCTTCCGGCACATTTTTTCCGGTTGAAACCATCGTGATGCTATCAGCTTTTTAGCCACTGTGATACCGGATAAAACCAATCTCTTTAGTTGTGGAGGTACTGCATGCTCAAAGACATCATTCAGCAGTAATACAGAGGGGTGTACAGGTATATCCAGAGTTAAGAGATTTGACAATTGCTGGGTCACTTCTTTCCAAAATATCTTAACTGGTGGGCAGTCCCAGTACATGTGCATAAATGTCCCTTCGTCCCCATTTGTACATAAGGAGCATTTGGAGTCTTGTTTAAGACCCATTTTGTTCACTCTTATAGGAGTTAAGTATGTTCTGTGAATATAGTTAAGATTGATTTGTTGATGGTCCGGGTTCCTTGATGCAAGGCGTACATTTGCCCAGGCTTCTTGCCAGTCAAAGTCTATCTCCAGGTCTGGTACTGTATATCCCTCCTCCAGACTGAGTCTAGATGGAGGGTTTCATACGAGGCCGTTAGTAATTGATGATAAAAATCTGAAACAAAACCTTTCGATGTCTCTCTTTCATAGAAGAATTTGTGGTATCTGTGGTGTACAATTGGTATCCTTAATGGAACACCGTGAGCCTTCAAACATGCCAATAACTGTGCGTAAAAATAATATGAGGACTTGGTGAGATTAAATTTTTTGCGTATTTCATCGAAACTACAAAAACCCTGTTTGTTGAAAACGTCTCCTAATGTGTGTATGCCTTGCTTTTCCCATCTAGGGAATCTTATAGGTTGTTTTCCAATCAAGAGTGCATTGTTATTGAATAAGGGAGTATGATTATGCCATTTATGTGGGATAGAGTATTTTTTGTGTGTTTCACGCCATATCCGGATCGCATGAGTGATTATGGGGCCAAATTTCCGTTCGCATTGCTTAATTGATAATTTGGTGTACACTATGTCCTTCAGCCTATGTGGAGCTACTATATTTTCTTCTAAATTTCTCCAGGATACTGATGCTTGGGGATCAAACCATGTTGTCAGTGGTCTTAAAGTGTATGCCTTAAAATAGTGGTGGAAATCTGGAAATGCCATACCACCGTCTGCTTTGTTTCTCTGTGCGGTGGATCTTTTTATACGTGGTGGTTTGTTATTCCAAATAAATTTGTATGTGGAGGAGTGTAATTCTTTCCAGTAACCCTTTGGAGGGGGTAACGGTAGCATTGAGCTGAAGAAGTTGATTCTAGGTAGGACGTCCATCTTAACTATTGATATCCGTGCTTGTACTGAGTTTTTAAGTTTTGACCACCTGACAAGGTCGTATTTGATTTTGTTTTGGATTTTTATGTAATTGTGCTTCACCGTTTGGCTTATGGTAGGGAATATTTCAACTCCCAAACATCTAAAGTGTTTTACCATCGGTATATCTTCTGGGAGGGTTATATTTCTTTTTGCCGGGGCGTTAAGTGGGAGGAAGGCCGACTTCGGCCAATTTATCCTAAATCCCGATAAATCTCCAAAGTCCTCAATCAACTTGAGAAGATGAGGCAATGCGGTGTTGGGGTTTTGCATGAACAGTATTACGTCGTCCGCATATAAACTAATTTTGTGTTGTGTGCCCTTGATTACAATTGGTTCTATGGATTGGGATTGTCATATATTGTGCTAAAGGCTCTAATGATAGATCGAATAGTCCGGGACTAAGAGGGCAACCCTGTCTGGAAGACCGTGATACTGGAAAGATTTCGGAGGTGATTGTACCTGTTGTAATCATGGCCGATGGGTCTTTGTATAATACTTTAATCATATCAATGAATCCTTTTCCTAACCCCATCCTTTCTTATACTGCCCATAGATACGACCATTCCAACCTGTCAAAAGCTTTCATTGCATCCAGGGACAGCATCGCCTTAGGTGTGTTGTCTTCCTTGTTAGCATCTAGTACGTGTAGTAATCGTCTTATGTTATCAGTGATCAAGCGGCCTCTTATTAAGCCAGTTTGGTCCGGATGAATTAAAGACGTCATATGCTTTTGTAGTCTGATGGCTAATACCTTAGAGTACAGTTTGATATCGGTTCCGAGGAGGTTTAAAGGTCTATAACTACCGCACTCGGTGGGGTCTTTGTCTTTTTTAAGGAGGACTGTTATGAGTGCAATATTGTCATTCTTATGGAAGTTCCCCTCCTTGACTGAGTATAAAATCATATTTAGTAATAAGGGTCCAATTATGTCCCAACAAGAGAGATACATTTCTGGTGGGATACCGTCTCTTCCAGGGGCCCTACCACTTTGCATTTCAGATATGGCCTCCCTAAGTTCATCTAGTGTGATCGGTGTTTCTAACTGTTTAGCGTCATCCTCTGAAAGTTTAGGGAGGTTAATTTGATTAAGATATGTGTCCATTTTGTTTTGATCGAAGGTCGTTTCTGATTTGTATAAGTTGGAGTAGAATTCTTTGAATGTCGTGTTTATTTCTTTGGGTTCTGTAACAAGTCCTTGTTGTGCTCTAATGGTAGTTATATCTGCAAATTTTGCGTTGACTCTTAATCGCATAGCTAATAGGTGACTTGGTTTGGAACCTTGGGAGTACTGCTGTTGTCTTGTGCTACGTATTTGCATTTCAGATTGTTGTCTGTATATGGCGTTAATCTCTTTTTTTAGTATATTGACTTGATTTTCCAGTTGAACCGAGTTGTTGTATTGTAAAGAATTAAATAACGTTGAGTAATCGTTTCCAGTTCAGCCAGTTTTGAGCATCAATTCTTGCGTATTTGGGAGGAAAAGCTATCAGTGAAATCCTTGATCATTCCCTTTGTCGACATCCATAATATTCTGGGGTCCTGCACCGAATTCGCATTTATCCGTAGGAATACCGTAAGAGCTTCTTTGATTTGTGTAATGAATTCCTTGTTATTAAGCAGCATCGTGTTAAATCGCCATCTTGGGGCTCGGGATGATAGTATACCAAATGTTCCTTTTAAGAGTAAATAACAGTGATCAGACAATGCATTGGGTATCATTTCCACATCGTAGTTATCAAATAGTCTCGGGGTTGTGAAAACGTAATCTATTCTGGATAATGTGTTATGTCTCGCAGATCGACAAGAGTACTTCCGGGTCATGGGGTTGAGTGATCTCCATAAGTCATTTACACCTGTAATCTTCGACCAATCCTTTAATGCATTAGATGAATTTTTTTTTTCGTTGGAAAAGGAGGGGTTTGATTTGTCCATCCTTGGATTCCAAATGGCATTAAAATCCGCACCAATTATAAATGAGTATTCGGGAAGGTCTAACATTGCTCTGGTAAGTGTAGTGAAGAAACTAACTTCGTATAAATTTGGGGCGTATACCGCTACCAACGCTATTTTTCTGTTCTTGTGTAAAATCTTAGCTATAGTTATCCGACCATCTGCATCAGACCATACTCCCTTCAATTCAATATTCAACTTCCGTCTAACGACTATGGCTACTCCCCGAGTTCTCGTTCCAAAGGAAGAGTGACTGATGTTATGATATGTGTTGTCCTGCTGCATTTTTATAGTGCTTAAACCTGATTGGTGTATCTACAATTAAGCAATGGTGTGTTTGTGCATCTGATGGCTGTGTTTAACCAATTGGCTCATATTTGTGGTAATTTGACATTCTGTGTCTAATGTAATGCAAGTGTGTTTAGTGTTTTGCAAATCACTGTGTATTGTTTTGCAAAAAGTGTGAGGCTGACATTGTAGGGGTGCAAATCTGGGCCTATATTTTGCTCCTTGAGTGTAAGGTTTTGATAATTGTGTAATACTTTTGATTTGAGTGTTTATGCAATTGAAGAAAACTGTAAAGACTAGAGATGAACTGTTTATTTCTTTTGTACATAGGCTGTGCATATGTTTGTTTGTTTGTTTATTTGCTTATGTGTATGATTCTTAACTGTGTTTTTATTTTGTTATTGGTGTATATGTGTGTATGTATGTACAGTATATGTATATATATATTATATATATATGTATATATATGTGTATATATGTATATTTGTACTCCTGTTGGGGCTTCTTGGACCAGATCAATGTTTTATCTGGCTAAATAAAGGTTAAATAAATAAATAAGAAACTGATGATTTGGTCCTGTTAACTTTGAATTTTCTATGGGGACTGCCCAGATCCCTCTCATGGACCTGGACCTCACTTTGAGAACCTCTAATGATTCTAGTTATTCAGTATTCATCTGAATAACTGAATAGCCCTCCCTCCACCCCCCCTCCACCCCCCCCCGGGCTGAATCCCCCAATGTTTTCTAACCCTAAAAATGCCCCTGGTTATAACACAGAGTTTGGGGAGACTCGGAGCAGCGTAGATTATGCCTTTTCGACATATAATGTTGGATCAATAAACGTGATCAATATTTGGAATGGCGATCAGGAATTAATCTTTTTGCAGGACATCAAAGACCAGGTAAGGACTCTATGTTACAAATCTTGGGTTAATCCGATGTTTCTTTTGCCACCATCGGAGCGTGTGTGTGTTTCTGCCGTTGGCTGCGGGCAAGGCACGTTTTTTTTCAGCCCCCGCTTCTGTTCGTGCATGATGACACATATAATACCGATAATCTAGCATCATGTTCAGAACGATTCATAAATCAAGCGACAAATGGCACGATTTCTAAGGAAATACATTGAAGCGCCGTTTGCTCGAGTTTCTTGAGATTAGACAGAATGCTCTGGAAATATACTCATATTCATCACGATACAAAACGGAAATGTATGTATGAAAAAATTATCTGTTTCGTGCATGTTGACTGGAAGCAACTCACTGACAATCGACGTGTTCATTAGATCCATAGCTATTATATTTCATATAGTTTTAGCACTCGCAAGTTAGGCAGTCTCCCCATTGACTTACAGCGATGGCGTTCTACACAGAACGTAAACAGCGCCCCCTTGGCGTCCATTGAGTTAATGATCAATACGCTCTATTTGTCCTGACTGAAAATCTGGTTCCTGTGAAAATAAACGGTATAATTCCTCAAACCCTGTTTATCGCCATCTGCTCCCTCCTACGTCCTGGTGTTAAACAGGCTTAGTTGTATTAAGATTAGTGCTGTCAGGCGATTAAACAAATTAATCAAATTAATTACAGGATTTGTAATTAATTAATCTAATTAATCGCATAACCATTTTAGGCCTGATATTCTATAATCATATTTCAAATGGCATGTGTCCGGATGGCAGAATTCAGTACTGTATCTACAAAACCTTCTGTTTAATCATCTTCCATTTATTCATTTGCTTCGATTTTTCAGGTCTGGTCAATTTTAGCATGGTGTTAGATCTTGACCACAATCAGCCAGTATCACCTCTTCATCTGTTGGCTCGTGTAGTTTCTGCGTTGTGTTTATATCTTGATCTTCTCATACCGGCTGTACATCATGGTCATTCCCATTTAATGCAATCCGTATTCATAAGAATCCACCACCGTCCGACGTGTTACCTTTCTTGGAAAACGTTGTTTATTACATAAACAAAGCCTCTGTAATCAGATGGAAACCAATTATGTAATTGTCCTTGAAAAGTCTTGGGAAGAAACTAAATTCATTATTCTAATGATCTCTCCTTTCACCCCGCTCGATGGTCATCGCGGCCTGGCTGTTATCCCAAAAGCCTGTCGTCGTGGCACTTCAGTCCTCCACTGTATCTGCTAGTGATGTGTCATCTTCTCCATTGCTGCCCCCCCCCCCCCCCCTTTTTCGAGGGGAGGAGGGAGCCGTTTCAAAGTCTCTGATCAAGCTCTTCTCGTCTGTGTGTCATAGCTAAAACTCACTTACACCCGGAAGAAACTCACTTTTCTATATTCTCGCCATAGCAACGACACGCCCGCCCCCTCTTCTCGTCGCTATGTGACGCGCTGTCATGACAACTGCTATTCACCTTTAACACACATTAAACGTCCGTTCTATTGATGTCAAACCTCTCTCTGACCATTCTGCCTGGGCCCTGTTTCTTGTACCTGGATAACTGAGTTAGCCGGATAACTTTAACTGGATAACTGAGTTAGCCGGACTTTCCGGTTCCATGTACGTGGATTTTCCAAATCACCATGACAACAGATCCAAAAGTTTGAGCCTGGTCGAAAGCAGAGTTCAAGTTCAACTTAGCCTGAACCATCGCCACGCCCCCGCAAAGAAGTGACGGCCCGTTTCCTGAAACTATTCCCACAGTCTACGATCTGCATTATACCATTCTGAATTACGTTCTTGTGCTCCATTCTTCCAGAGGGGGCTTTTGAAATGTAAAATAGACCCAAAATGCTGATACTAAATTCACTTTGTCCTAAATAATGCACGTTATATATACCGTGGCGACGGTGGCACTCGCTCGTGCGATGTACACATTATGTGGTTATTTCAATTGTAACTGGGATTAAGATGTCTGATGAGATGCGCTGTTTGACGGATTTGAGAAATTGAATGAGCCGTTGACGTCACATTAATGAATGAGGATAAAGAGATAAACTTCATTCATAACAAAGGATATTCTAAACACGGGTCTCTCGTTCATTAATGTATAAACAATGAATTTATCCCATCTGGCACAGTGGTCCAGCGGTAGTGCTCAAGCCTGCCAACCCAGTGACCGGGGTTCAAAACCCGGTCTTTCCAATATGATTTTTTTTAATATAATATTAATGATTATACGCCAAAGTAGCCTGGTTTTAAGTTAAAATATTATAAATCTACATGCATTGAGGATGTCATTCTTTATATAGCTCTCAACGTGCACCAAATTGAATTATTCCTATATTGCAAAAAGAAGGAGACGACTAGGGTCTTGAACCCCGGTCGTCTGTGTGAAAGTCAAAAGAACAACCCGTTAGACCACATTGGAGATAAGTTAAAGATTGACTATACATCAATCAATGGGTAAGAGAGCCGTATCGTAATTCTGTATAACAGTTAACTAATTATTTTCGCTAGCAAGATCTCATTTGATTATTCAATCCAGCAGGCAAGTTTAAAGAAATATAATCTGATTGATTGAGGTAATGAGGGACTTAAAATTAGCCTATAGATAATGCATTTAACTTGTCGGCGAGGCGATTGAGCCGTACTGCAATATGTTAATAAAGTTTTAAATCAATTAATCAATCAATGCCGCTAGAGAATCAGGATTTCTGCGATCGACACCTGCTGTCTTCTCAGCTGAGGCGGGCGCGCGCACTGATCCTGAGAATCAAGTCTGGCTTGAGTTAACGAGACTGAATCCACCTTCTTGGAACAGGAAAATCCCGGCTTCAAACATCGGGTTAACTGAAGCTGGATAATGACATCTTGATCGACTTAGTTGAACCACATACAAGAAACAGGGCCCTGCTCTCAGTCCTGTGTTATGTGCTAAACGACCCGGGGCCTACACACACACCCTGCTTGCTGCTACCACACTGACTCTCTCTGACCGCCTCCTCCACCACATCTACCTCTCTGACCTGGCTATAAGTAGATGTTGTCATCCACCAATATTTAACACTATATACTGTACACCTTGAAAAACCTATATTTCCTTCAATGGTGTTATTCACAGTCAAAGATAAAAAAAAAAATTATTGATATTCTCATTTGGTTCATTACAATTTACTCAAGCCTAGTAACAGACCATAGATCCATAGATGTCCCTAGAATCAGATACCAAGAACATGCAAATGGACCATATAAAAAAAAGTTCTGTAAATGTGTATTCTATGTTCATATGGAATGAATGAGATAAAAAATAAAAAATCTTTTCTTTTTGTAATACATTTTGAGTAAATTTAGATAATTTGCTGTGTAATTAATTAATCTAATTAACGCGATAAACTGACAGCCCTGATTAAGATACCTGTTCTCAGCTCCCTCCTACGTCCTGGTGTTGTTAAACAGACCTAGTTCAAATAAAATAAAATAAAATGTATTTGTAAGGCCCGACAACACACGTTAATGTCCCCATGGGCCAGACACATCTTCTTTAAACAAGTCAAGAAGAAACATCACAATAAGTCAAGAAACAAAACAGGAACACCATAAGATCCAACAAATTTAAAATAAATGCAAAATAAATGAATGCAATGCAAACACTCCCAGACATACCCCACACGAAGGTAAGGAAAAACTCACTAAAACCTAGCAATAGGAAAAAATGCACCACAGGCAATGTGGAGGAGAGAAACCTTAGAAGGGCCAATTCAAGGGGGGATCTCACTTCTTAGATGTCGGTGATAGTAGTGTTGCAGACGGACAGTTGGTAAGCATGCACTCATGTGTGTAGTGAAACACAGATGAGTGCATGCAATAGCAACTGAACATTTAGAAACATTTAAGATAGAGCTGATAGCGATAGCAACTGAACATTTAGAAACATTTAAGATAGAGCTGATAGCGATAGCAACTGAACATTTAGAAACATTAAGATAGAGCTGATAGCGGATCTATTTGAAGCAAAGAGGGTCGCATCCTCCCCGTCTTAATCACAGGACGTTCAACACTCCGGTCATAACTCTGAGACAGCTGGAGACAGGGAGACAGGGGGCGGCGCAGAGAGGGTCGCAACCTCCCCGTCATCATCACGGGACATCCAGCACTCCGGTCATCACTACGAGACAGCCGGAGACAGGGAGACAGGAGGGCACGCAGAGAGGGTCGCATCCTCCCGGTCTTCATCACGGGACGTCCAACACTCCGGTCATCACTCTGGTCATCACTCCGGGACAGCAACTCACAATAGTTGTATTAAAGGGGAACTATCTTATAAATGGCCTTTTTCAGTGTTTAGCATTGTTTCCTAGCTATGTGGACTTATATTAATATGATCTATGTCTCTAATTCTCATATTGGCGCATTCTTCCAATTCTCCTCTCACAATATTCACCCTCACTGAACTGAGTCATCTGAAAATGTGCTGATCTGTGATGTCAGAGAGACTCAGCTGCATGAGACTCTGCTGAGACTCACACACACTCCACACAGTTACCACCGTGGTTGGAGCCCAGGCTCAAAACGGCTTAAGATCTTGAGGTAGAAAAATGCTGTTTTTGAGGACTTGATTAGAAATACAAAACAATGAATTAAAAAAAATTAGAAATTACAGAGGTGTTCCATAAACTCACAGGAATTGTGTAAAAGTGCCCAAATAGTGAAAGAAATAGTAAAATAGTTCCCCTTTAAGATACCTGTTCTCAGCTCCCTCCTACGTCCTGGTGTTGTTAAACCCATAGATATCTATAGAACACTAGATAGCTTAAGGCGGAGTCACCAGCGTCACTGAACCGCCGCCATCTTGCCAGGGGCAGCCTTGAGTGAGAGTGAGTGAGCTGCACAGACAAAAATACTCATAACTCGCTGAAATATTGACGGATTTACAAACGGGTTGGTTTGCTATAAACATCAAATATGTAGTTATGAATTTTTTTAAAGATGTTTTTTTTTACAAACCGCTTGAATCATAGCCACGTTAATAATGCTTGTAATAAACCAAACCGTTTGTAAATCCGTCAATATTTCAGCGAGTTATGAGTATTTTTGTCTGTGCAGCTCACTCACTCTCACTCAAGGCTGCCCCTGGCATGATGGCGGCGGTTCAGTGACATCGCTCTCCATTGGCCGGCAGCACGGGCAAGCTATCTAGTGTTCTATATATATCTATGGTTAAACCGGCCTAGTTGTATCAAGATACCTGTTCTCAGCTCCCTCCTACGTCCTGGTGTTGTTAAACCGGCCTAGTTGTATCAAAATACCTGTTCCCAGCTCCCTCAAAACCACCTCATTAACGGCTTCTGTCTGTCCTCAGCCTATTCTTAGCCGTCCCTAGTGTGGAAGTCACACGTTTTGTTTGCCGGTGGTTTGGGATCAGACTGTTAAAGGGGGGAAAACAAGCTTAAAATGCCACTCGAGATTAACGGCGGTGAGCGGACAAGCGGAGAGGGGGCCGCTGGCCGGGCAGCTGGAGGTCGTCCAATTAAGGTTTGTGTAAGTGGTATAGTCACAGGAGGAATGTGTCCAATAATGACTCTTGATTATCCTCTGTACATTTCAATTGTATATACTGTATATATATATATTATTAAAATGTTTATGTTATTATTATTATTATTTTAAGAACTCATTAAAGGTGCTGAAAGTGGTATTTTCTTTCTTAAAATAAGTGTTACAGTAAGTAGCTCTATATTCTGACAGCCATCACTGATATAGAGTGTCTGGTCAGTAACATGGGTCTCCCAGTCCCTCCGCTCTGCAGTAAACAGCCATCACATGATATAGAGTGTTTAGTCAGTATCATGGGTCTCCCAGTCTCTCCGCTCTGCAGTAAACAGCCATCACATGATATAGAGTGTCTGGTCAGTATCATGGGTCTCCCAGTCCCTCCACTCTGCAGTAAACAGCCATCACATGCTATAGAGTGTCTGGTCAGTAACATGGGTCTCCCAGTCTCTCCGCTCTGCAGTAAACAGCCATCACATGATATAGAGTGTCTGGTCAGTAACATGGGTCTCCCAGTCCCTCCACTCTGCAGTAAACAGTCATCACTGATATAGAGTGTCTGGTCAGTAACATGGGTCTCTCAGTCCCTCCACTCTGCAGTAAACAGCCATCACTGATATAGAGTGTCTGGTCAGTAACATGGGTCTCTCAGTCCCTCCACTCTGCAGTAAACAGCCATCACTGATATAGAGTGTCTGGTCAGTAACATGGGTCTCCCAGTCCCTCCACTCTGCAATAAACAGCCATCACTGATATAGAGTGTCTGGTCAGTAACATGGGTCTCCCAGTCCCTCCACTCTGCAGTAAACAGCCATCACTGATATAGAGTGTCTGGTCAGTAACATGGGTCTCCCAGTCCCTCCACTCTGCAGTAAACAGCCATCACTGATATAGAGTGTCTGGTCAGTAACATGGGTCTCTCAGTCCCTCCACTCTGCAGTAAACAGCCATCACTGATATAGTGTCTGGTCAGTAACATGGGTCTCCCAGTCCCTCCACTCTGCAGTAAACAGCCATCACTGATATAGAGTGTCTGGTCAGTAACATGGGTCTCTCAGTCCCTCCACTCTGCAGTAAACAGCCATCACTGATATAGAGTGTCTGGTCAGTAACATGGGTCTCTCAGTCCCTCCACTCTGCAGTAAACAGCCATCACTGATATAGTGTCTGGTCAGTAACATGGGTCTCTCAGTCCCTCTGCTCTGCAGTAAACAGCCATCACTGATATAGTGTCTGGTCAGTAACATGGGTCTCTCAGTCCCTCCACTCTGCAGTAAACAACCATCACTGATATAGAGTGTCTGGTCAGTAACATGGGTCTCTCAGTCCCTCCACTCTGCAGTAAACAGCCATCACTGATATAGAGTGTCTGGTCAGTAACATGGGTCTCCCAGTCCCTCTGCTATGCAGTAAATACATTTCTGGTATCCTGTTCCCACTTTATCCAACCAGGAGAGAGAACCCTAGATATTTATACTAATTTCAAGAAATCTTGCCAAGCCAAATTGGCTGGCAGATGATTTTACTTGTTCCAAGCTCATATTTAAAACTAGCTTTTATTTCTTTTGTCAGACCATTTTTGCAGTGTGGAGTCCTCTCTCTTGATTGGATAAAGTGGGAACTCTATTTTGTGTTTACTGCAGAGCGGAGGGACTGGGAGACCCATGTTACTGACCAGACACTCTATATCAGTGATGGCTGTCGGAATGTAGAGCTATTATTTTAACATGTAGACCAGTTATTTAAAAATTTAATTAAATACCACTATATCACAAAAAGTCCCACATACAGTAGTAATTCACTGTACAGTATAGTATAGGAATGCAATTTGGAGATATCATTTTACATTGTAGTTGGCAGGATATCGTTATGGAAAGTCTTTAGTGAATTTAGTTTTCCATTTGAGTGTGTGTGTGTGTGTGTGTGTGTCTGTGTGTGTTTTACTCAGCTGATCTTATCCCCCCCCTGCAGAATGTATGGAATGTCAGGGTGTGAATAATCAATATTTGAGATTAAAGGGGAACTCCAACATTTTGGGAAATTAGCTTATTTAACATCTTCCCTGGAGTTAGACAAGAAGATACATACCTTTTTTGTCTCTGTGCGTGCATTTTAGCTTTGGGAATAGACGCTCCGTTAGCATAGCTTAGCTTCATCACTGGAAGTGAGGCAGGACAGTAGCCTTACAGTGCCTTACAGTGTATTGCAAGGTCTGACATTGACCAAACTTGATATGCATGACCTTGGTGGGCTCTAGGTCAACTCCTGAAAAGGGGGTCAATGTCAGACTTTGCAATCAAAAGTTAGGGGGCTAATAACCCTTGCCATAATTTCAGTGCACCCCCTAACTTTTGATTGCAAGGTCTGACATTGACCCCCTTTTCAGGAGTTGACCTAGAGCCCACCAAGGTCATGCATATCAAATTTGGTCAATGTCAGACCTTGCAATACACTGTAAGGCACTGTAAGGCTACTGTCCTGCCTCACTTCCAGTGATGAAGCTAAGCTATGCTAACAGAGCGTCTATTCCCAAAGCTAAAATGCACGCACAGAGACAAAAAAGGTATGTATCTTCTTGTCTAACTCCAGGGAAGATGTTAAATAAGCTAATTTCCCAAAATGTTGGAGTTCCCCTTTAAATCATAAAAGGCCTGAAACGTGCAGTGAAACCCCAAGCGTCAAACACATCAGTCCACGAGATGTGTGTTTCCCCTTCCTATGACTCACACACTTAAAGGGGCATTTCAACCAAAAAGACAACGCTGCTGTGGCCTCGTCTCCACTAGCCAGGGTTTAGCCGTGCTGTGGCCTCGTCTCCACTAGCCAGGGTTTAGCCGTGCTGTGGCCTCGTCTCCACTAGCCAGGGTTTAGCCGTGCTGTGGCCTCGTCTCCACTAGCCGTGCTGTGGCCTCGTCTCCACTAGCCAGGGTTTAGCCGTGCTGTGGCCTCGTCTCCACTAGCCAGGGTTTAGCCGTGCTGTGGCCTCGTCTCCACTAGCCAGGGTTTAGCCGTGCTGTGGCCTCGTCTCCACTAGCCAGGGTTTAGCCGTGCTGTGGCCTCGTCTCCACTAGCCAGGGTTTAGCCGTGCTGTGGCCTCGTCTCCACTAGCCAGGGTTTAGCCGTGCTGTGGCCTCGTCTCCACTAGCCAGGGTTTAACCGTGCTGTGGCCTCGTCTCCACTAGCCAGGGTTTAGCCGTGCTGTGGCCTCGTCTCCACTAGCCAGGGTTTAGCCGTGCTGTGGCCTCGTCTCCACTAGCCAGGGTTTAGCCGTGCTGTGGCCTCGTCTCCACTAGCCAGGGTTTAGCCGTGCTGTGGCCTCGTCTCCACTAGCCAGGGTTTAGCCGTGCTGTGGCCTCGTCTCCACTAGCCAGGGTTTAGCCGTGCTGTGGCCTCGTCTCCACTAGTCAGGGTTTAGCCGTGCTGTGGCCTCGTCTCCACTAGCCAGGGTTTAGCCGTGCTGTGGCCTCGTCTCCACTAGCCAGGGTTTAGCCGTGCTGTGGCCTGTCTGGCACACAGTTAGCAGCTCCAGTGTCTTTAGAACCTGAGACAAGTCACCTTTCACAACCTGGCTGGGACTATTGTATCATCACGGTTTAGCTTGTGTACCACAGTTGCTGGTGTGAATTTTTGTAAGGTTGCCTAGCAACCGGAGAGTTGACAAGAGACGCAAACCCAACCATCCCAAACCTGGCCATGGCTAATGGAGACAAAGCATTCTTTTGACAGTTATTGAGAGATCATGGCACGAGGAGGACACTGAATCCCTGTGTTGTGTTAATTACAGCTCAATGAAATGACGTAGATCATTAAAACAGCCGTCCTTATTGCAATCTGTATCTCCATTTATTTCCCATCTACATAATTTCATTGAGCTGGAATCAACACAAGGATTCAGTGTCCTCTGGTGACGGTGGCCATATTGAAACTCGTCGACGCTCATTAACTAAACGAACGTGTGCAAAGCGGTTTAGAGAGCCTGGGAATGTGTGTGAGATTATGTGCAGAATAAATCAGCGTTGTTTTTCAGCGAAGTGCCACTTTAATTGTAAAGCATCCCCAGGTTAAGTGGGGGGCGACAGTGGCTCGGGAGGTCGTCTGGTAATCCGGAGGTTCCCGGGTTCGATTCCCGCTCCTCTCGGGCAGCCTGTCGAAGTGTCCTTGAGCAAGACACTTAACCCCCTAACTGCTCCCGATGAGCAGGTTGGCACCTTGCATGGTCGCCTCCGCCGTCGGTGTGTGAATGTGTGAGTGAACTGTACGCAGAACTGTATGCACAGCGTAAAAAATCATCGGCTGTGATCTCCCCTCTGTGGCCTCCATTTATGCCACACAAATCAGGCGGAAAGGGGAGAAGGTGATCAGGGACCCTTCTCACCCTGCTTACGACCTCTTTAACCCAGGGACGCGGGAAGTCCGCGGGAAGTGGGGGTGCTGAGATATCGATCGTTTTTGATTAATTTTTTTTTTTTATATAATTTTTTTTTAAATAAAATATATATATTATATAATTATACTTGTAGTTGTATTGTCTGCGAGACATCGCCACCACGCAACACGTCAAAATGCTCGCTATCTGCAAACAGCTCCACTGTCTGTCACGTCATAACCAACACTCTCGTTCAGAGGATACCGCTGCCCAACTCCGCGCTCTGAGTGTGCGAGACAAACAATGTAACCGTTCTGATGCACACATCACAGCCCAGCTTACCCCACCTGGCTGTTGCGCCCTCCCTCTGCAATTCGTTCCCGGCATACATGATCACCGACATGCAAAAGGTCTTCGACCACCCTCCCGGGGGCTCGGATAGTTCTGCTGGCTTGTTCATATATTCCTTTACTGCGAATTCAGCGTCCCAAAAGTCCAAAACTATCCCAGCCGCTGTGTCTATTTTTTTTACCAACAGATTTCCAGTTCCGCGTTGACACTTCCAGGCCGCGTCTATTCGAATCCCACCGGTTCATGCGTCGGCTACACGCTGTTAATAACACTGCATTATCGAGACAGCGCCCCTATGACGATCTGAATGAATTCCAAGAGTAGGGTAAATCTGCAGTGCCGCTGCCGCTCTGTGACATGAGTAGCCTCGGTTACAAATTTGGAATAAAATCCAAAACAACCTTGCAATTGCAGTTACACTCCCCGCCAGCAGGGGGTGCTGCAGCCCCTGCCGCACCCCTAGTTCCCGCATCCCTGCTTTAACCCCCTTCCCTCTGGCAGAAGACTCCAAAGTCTCAGGTGCAGGACATCCCGTTTTAAAAACAGTACATATCCCGAGGCTGTCCGTCACCTGAACTCAAGTACAAATGTACAGGCACTTTGCACCACTAGGGCTAGCACCAGCCGACAGGCACTTTAAGGCAATATGCACTTTAAACTGGAACACTGAGTTATTTATTTTAGGTACTGTAGCATTTTTTCTTTTTAATTGTTTGTGTAAAACTTTTATTGTGGGGATTGTATTGCATGTATTCTTGTGTTTTATATATTGTATGTTTTATAATGTATGTACTGTATGTGCTGGCACCAAGACAAATCCCAATCAACCATGTGTTGAAATGGCAATAAAGTTTTCTATCTATCTAAGGTGAATGGGTAGAAATGTGAGGAACAAATTTGTAAAGCGCTTTGGATAAAAGCTGCTATATAAATGCACCATTTACCTTTTTCATTCTCCCTTTCAGGCACGTATTCTACTGTACTGTACGTGTCCTGGAGAAGTGGATGAGGTCAGAAATATCATACAAGATGGTACTGAATGTTTTTTTATTGTCTTGCAAGTCAACAAACTATGGTCTCGACACATACAAGCATATTTGGACTCACATTAATATCATCATCCCTAATTTAGAGGTCCAGGTGTTAAGAATAGCGACATTTCTTGTAATTTAGCTTCCAAAAAAAAAGGCAACATCCCTGATGTCTTTGAAAACAACATGAAGTGCTGGCTTCACTCCAGTGTCGCTGCTGTGTTAACCCTTTCACTACCACACTACACAAGGTTAACCTTTTCACTACCACCACACTACAGACGGTTAACCATCTAGTGTGGTAGTGAGAGGGTTAACCTTCTGTAATGTGGTTGTGAAAGTGTTAACCCTTTGTCGTGTGGCAGTGAAAGGGTTAACCTGTATTGTCGCAGTGAAAGGGTTTAACCTTTGGTAGTGTGGTAGTGAAAGGGTTAACCTTCTGTATTGTCACAGTGAAAGGGTTAACCTTCTGTATTGTCACAGTGAAAGGGTTAATCATTCAGGTTTGTCTTCAAGGAGTTCATGATGCAGACCGGAGCTCCTCTCTTCAACAGCGTTTTATTTCACCCACTCGTTCGACTTCCTCAATTAGTAAAACTACAGCATGGCCTATCATTAATAATTTCACAGTAGAAAAGACAATATACAAAAACACCTTGGTAAAAAAAAAGAAAAGTTAATAGAAGGTTTGTAGATTTCTTATGTTACAGTCTGCTAGTCACTGCGTTCACACTGCAGGCCCTAAGTGCTCGCTTCTCATTTAAAGGTTTGTAGATTTCTTATTTTACAGTCCAGTGTGAACCGGTCCCATTCCTGAACTGACCCGTATGCGCAAATGAACAATGAAGAAGATGGACGTAAAAGATTGTGACAAATGTTCATCTAGAGCAGAGGTTCTCAACTACGGATCGTGACCCAAAGTGGGGTCGTGGGTAGGTGATAGTTGGGTCGCGCATTGGCAAGTAATACTTTTTATGAATCTTTTATGTTCTGGCAACATATTTTGCCTAAATATGCCTCGTTTTATAAATGTGTATTGATAACATAGTGCTGTAATAAAAGTTTCTAATAAATATGCATGATCAAGTTCAACAACGTGTGCTTTTATTTTGATATTCCTTAATTCCATGTTGAAATTACGCAATACATTAAGTGTGGGTGGGGTCGCCAAAAAAAATCCTAAATAAAATGGGGTTGTGGTATAAAAAAGTTTGAGAACCCCTGATCTAGAGTGACGTAAAAGTTGCATGAAAGTCCGGAAGGAGGTCACGTTGCAAGTTATTTTTTTTTTAATCAAGACCTGTATCTGATTTAGCAGCACAGATCAGAATAGAAAAGATCAGATTCCATGTGATTTGTGCCGAATCAGATCTGAGTCACATTATGAGCAAAAAAATATATAATCTGATTTGGGCCACTCTCGCTCGCAGTGTGAACGCAGCCCAAGTCATTAAAACGCATGAAGATGAAAAATATGGTAGAATATAAACCGAACATGAAAGATACATAATATAACTTTGGTTTCTTTGATACTTAATTACCACCTGGTTCTGGGTTCTATGTGTTTCATCATATAATTTAACCCTTTCACTACCGGGTAGTGGTAGTGAAAGGGTTAACCCTTTGTCGTGTGGCAGTGAAAGGGTTAATGGCTTTATATATATATATATATATATATATATATATAAAAGCATGAGCCATGGGTTTTTGATAAGAAAAATCATTATACAACATACAAAACTATATACATAGTTTTTACATTACTGTAATGTGATGACATTTTAGGCAAAGCTCCTCACAGTATCAAAAAGCTGTTTGGCACAGGACTGCGGACTCAGTCTTTAAGCGCTCTCTGTCTCATGATTATGTACAACCCCTGGTCACAGTCAGCAGCCAGTCTGTGTTTTAAGTCACATAGATGGCAAATAATTCATAGTATTATTTTTATTTTTTTTTGCCATAGCTCTTTGGCCACTGTTGTCATTTAACGATAATCACCTGCTGTCTGATTACAATCACCTGTTGTCTGCGACCAAGACGTCTGTGATAGAATACTATGAATACAGTACAACAGCCCTTAAAATATAGTGCAAAACTACTTTAAAAGGAAGGAAAACTACTTTACAATATTTTTTTCTCTCTCTCGACAATTACCGGACTACTCCGAACTACTGAATAGCAGACAACCGTTTTAAAATGAAAACCTGCCTGACAAACCAGGCACTATTGTATATGTCACAACTCATTGAGTAAAGCGACGAAATATCTACAGAAGCTCATCGTATCGTGACCATTTAGTAAACTAACAAGCTGTGGAAATACTGACGGAATGATCTAGAACTTCTTAAAATGGAATGGAATGTACACAGCATGGGGGGAAAAACCCAAATCTACGATTATTAGGAGTGTAAATATTTGACCCCACAACGATTCGATTCTATTTACGATTCTTCAGGCAACGATTCAATGCATCATGAAATCTCTTAATTTGACCACGATTCGATTAGATACATTTTCAATCAGTTAATTCGCCCAAAAATGTTGAATACACAAATGTGGCTGGGGGAACTAATTCACTCAGCATGAATGGAATATAGGTGAATAAAAAAATCTACCTAAATAAAAAAATGTGTATATATATATATTTATTAAACTGTTTAAAAAAAGAAAACCTAATCGATTATAACATTTTCAAATCGATGCAGTTGAATCGTCACCTTAGGATCGATGCATTGTTACACCCCTAACGATGATTAATATATGTTGTTCGCACATCTGTCACTGTGAGCTATAAAGAGACGACAAGCTCTGATTCAGAGACGAATCGTTGGACAGGAACGGTTTGGAATTATCTCTCTCGATTTTTGTTTTCCAAACCCGGCTCAGAATTCCTACGATAATACTGTCAAAAAAATTATCACAATACAACGAGACTACGTCATCGTCGCCCTCGAGGTTAAGCTAGAGAGACCGCTGCACTTCCGCGTTAAATGGAGCTTGTGAGGGGG
Source organism: Notolepis coatsorum (assembly GCF_963971535.1). Classification (NCBI taxonomy): domain Eukaryota; kingdom Metazoa; phylum Chordata; class Actinopteri; order Aulopiformes; family Paralepididae; genus Notolepis; species Notolepis coatsorum. The sequence continues at coordinate 138,120,975 of NC_140166.1, read as the reverse complement.
AGGGGGGGAGCGCGGGGGTGGATCAAATGAGTGAATCTTGATTAGAGCCCTTGACGTAAGTGGTTGTAGCTACGGCTGTGGGGGCGCTGGAGACTAGGGTTGGGTACCGTTCACATTTGAACCGATACCGGTACCTGTGAATCGATACCGGTACCCAACGGTACCTTTTTTCGGTACTTTAGTCTCTAAAAATGTAATCTACCAACCTCAGTTGTAAAAAAAAAAAAAAAAAATCCAAACATCAAATTATTTATTATCATATATAATATATAATATTGCAGCGAGCGTTGTCTGCATCTAGCTTTGTAAAGTTAGTTCAACACTTGTTGAATCAAGTCAAATCCTAGGGAAGCGTGTATTGTGCGTGTGAACGTTGACGTGAACGTGCGGCACACTTCATAGGTTTCGTTTCGCGGTAAACTAAACATTGATGTCGTTGAACAAAAAAAATAAAATACTGTACCATTAAAAAGTACCTAATTCGGTACCCATCCCTACTGGAGACATGATCCAATAGACTTTTTTTTATACGCCTGAGTCTCCTGGACGCGGAGAGAGACCGACCCCAAGTCGATCGGCACTTTCTCGGCCCCCGAGCTATATAGTCGTTTCTCCGATCGACTTGACGTTGGTATCTCCGTGTCCAGGAGACTCAGGCATATAAAAAAAAAAGTCTATTGGCTCATGTCTCCAGCACCCCCACAGCTGTAGCTACAACCACTTACGTCAACGGCTCTAATCAACATTCATTCATTTGACCCCCCCCCCCCGCGCTCCCGTCCACCCCCCCCCCCCCCCCCCTTCCTTCCACCCTCCCCCCGCTCTCTCCCATGAGCCGGTGTGTGTCGCGGTGGTCTCTGACGCCGCCGCGTGTACAGTCCTTCCGCTGCGGGGGTGACATGAGGACAGGAAGGGGGTGACGTGAGGACAGGAAGGGGGTGACGTGAGGACAGAAAGGGGGTGACGTGAGGACACAGGAAGGGGGTGACGTGAGGACAGGAAGGGGGTGACGTGAGGACAGAAAGGGGGTGACGTGAGGACAGGAAGGGGGTGACGTGAGGACAGAAAGGGGGTGACGTGAGGACACAGGAAGGGGGTGACGTGAGGACAGGAAGGGGGTGACGTGAGGACACAGGAAGGGGGTGACGTGAGGACAGGAAGGGGGTGACGTGAGGACAGAAAGGGGGTGACGTGAGGACACAGGAAGGGGGTGACGTGAGGACAGGAAGGGGGTGACGTGAGGACAGGAAGGGGGTGACGTGAGGACAAGAAGGGGGTGACGTGAGGACAGGAAGGGGGTGACGTGAGGACAGGAAGGGGGTGACGTGAGGACAGGAAGGGGGTGACGTGAGGACAGGAAGGGGGTGACGTGAGGACACAGGAAGGGGGTGACGTGAGGACAGGAAGGGGGTGACGTGAGGACAGGAAGGGGGTGACGTGAGGACAGGAAGGGGGTGACGTGAGGACACAGGAAGGGGGTGACGTGAGGACAGGAAGGGGGTGACGTGAGGACACAGGAAGGGGGTGACGTGAGGACAGGAAGGGGGTGACGTGAGGACAGGAAGGGGGTGACGTGAGGACAGGAAGGGGGTGACGTGAGGACAGGAAGGGGGTGACGTGAGGACAGGAAGGGGGTGACGTGAGGACAGGAAGGGGGTGACGCGAGGAGGACAGGAAGGGGGTGACGCGAGGACAGGAAGGGGGTGGCGTGAGGACAGGAAGGGGGTGACGCGAGGAGGACAGGAAGGGGGTGACGCGAGGACAGGAAGGGGGGTGACGTGAGGACAGGAAGGGGGTGACGTGAGGACAGGAAGGGGGTGACGTGAGGACAGGAAGGGGGTGACGTGAGGACAGGAAGGGGGTGACGTGAGGACAGGAAGGGGGTGACGTGAGGACAGGAAGGGGGTGGCGCCAGGACAGGAAGGACGCTGCGTTACCAAGACACGGAATGTGGGTCTAATGTCCAATGAATGTGGATCTTGTAACCCCCTCCCCCTGTCCCTGTCTCTATGCAGACACGGTGCTGACAGTGCGCTCTCTCTTGCCGCCGGTGCGCTCCTCTCTCTTGCCGCCGGCGCGCCCTCTCCTCTGGCAGTAGACGTAGAGCGCGGTGAGGGGGACGCAGCTCACCGAGGAGACGAGCAGGAGGCCGATGAAGGCCTGGCCGTACGCGGGATACTCTGTCACCACGGAGCGGCCCTGAGGGGAGAGAGAGAGAGAGGAGGGACGAGGTGAGCTTGTGACTGCACCCTGTTCCTGTTCGCGGACGACTCAGCCCTGCTGGTCTCTGACAAGAACAAGTTACAGGTTGAACAAACCCTCAGCTCAGAACTCGGCAGAATCTGCACTCGTTAGGATCTCTGTTTAACAGTACTGTATATTTCCATATCTTGTATGCCACAAATGTAACAGTACTGCATATCTGTATGTCATGTATGTCATACATGTCATGATTAGTTTAGATTAGATGATTAGATTAGATTTTTATATCTGTATATTGTGTATGTCATAAATGTCATTATGAATTGAAAAATGGGGGACCCTGATGTAAACAAGACGAAAGTCTTTCTCTGGTCTGCATCCCCTTAACAATTGTATTGAGCTGTACTGTATTGTACCCATTCTGCAATCTGTTCATTCAAGTTTTCAATTAATCAATCAATCAGGTTGAGGCGTTACTTTAGTGATCCCCCTCAACATCGGGGCGTCATAGCAGTGTGGTGAAAGGGGGGAGGGGAGGTACAGGTATGGGCAGGGCGATAGTAGAAAGACGTAAATGGAGGCGATGAAAGTAGATCTGAATATAAAAATAGGAGAAAAGATAAACGGTGTAAACAATATAAAATATGAATATGAAAAATATGAGAAAGATAAACAGTGTAAACAAAGGGGCAGATGAGGGTCTGTATGTCCTATCGGTTATATTATAGTGTTACAATAAATATAGGCAATAAAGAACTTCAATCTGAACATATACTACGAGTAAAAGTAAACGGTATACACAAGGTAAAATATACACAAGGTACCCTAACTGGCACGATGTACGTCTATATATTGTAGTCTGTGCAGGTTTTGGTGGTTAGTATACTCGTTATTGCCCGCCATGCGTTGTGCGCCAGAAACGAGTTAACTCGTTTTTGGGATCAATATTTCATTTTTTCGCCATGGCATTCATAATTCATCCAGCCTCCCTCCGCTGCTGCAGCTGGACCCTGTCTGATATTGCAACGCCTCAATACCGCCGCCTGGTAACACTCCAAGTTACACTCCAGGGCCCTCATTTATCAACGTTGCGTACGCACAGATATGTGCGTAACCCGTGCGTACGATCATTTCTAAGCAAAGTGTGGGATTTATCTATTTGAACTTGTGCTTGACTTTGTGTGTATATTTAAGCACAGGTTGGACCATGCGTAGCTGGCGCCCGTTGGTAGAATATATTATTACAACAAGGAAATAAGCTTCTGTGCATTAGTTTCAACACTGGCATGTTCTGTATGAACCGTAATTCATTATAGTTCATTGTAAAATAGCAACAGTAGTGTAATTATGGTCAAAACCCTATAAATAGCATTTGGAATAATAGGTATTTTCTCTCAGAATGAATGCAGCATGGTTTATATAGCGTTATCGGAATATACGGGGTGTACTGACTGACTGCGCTCCGCGTAGCTCAACTCGTTATTATTTTGCGCACAGACCGCAGAAACACGGGAACGTTTTGATTATATTTAAAAGGCTTTACGTTAAACGAAACAAGTGGAATTTCGAAGCTGTAAGCAGAATACAAGTCATGAACACCCACGATATAAGAAAGAATAAAAAACGCATTGCAATGAGACCAGGGTGTATGTGTATTACAAAACCCTTGCAATAATGTGTCTTAAATGAATGAAAAGCATACATGCTCTGGACACAGAGCATATATCGTGTGGGTGATATGACTTGTATTATGCTTACAGAATTCCACGTATTTAGTTTTACAATGTCAAAGCCTTTTAATATAAATCAAAACGTTCCCGTATTTCTGCAATCTATGTGCAAAATAATAACGAGTTGAGTTCTAACAAAGAACGTATTACATGCTGGTATGCTGATAGAGTAAACTATTATATGAATATGAATAGGAATATGATATAAGGAAAGAAACGCCAATCGATAATCTATCATATGCGTCAGGGCCTATAACTCGCATTTTAGGAATTACTGCAGAAAACCTTAAAAACATACTTATATTCACGACAGTATTAACACGACAATGTATGAATGAAAAAATATAACGTTCCCACATCCGGAACGATAGATACCCGATGTTGAATGGGCCATAGTAATGTCGATATAGCTATAATATTTAAAAAGTTATAGCCCTGCAAAGAAGGTAAACATCTCCATAGGGTTACAGCACTGGCAGACTGGGCCCAAGGATGGGTACAATGCATGGCGGACAATGTGTTAAGAGTCAGACACACTTAGGGCGGGATCCACAAAGAATGGATTGCACGGTGCTAATTGCACCCTTACTTACAATTCATTATGAATTGAAAATGGGGGACCCTGATGTAAACAAGACAAAAGTCTTTCTCTGGTCTGCATCCCCTTAACAATTGTGTGTATTGAGCCTTACTGTATTGTACCCATTCTGCAATCTGTTAATAACATTTTCAATCAATTAATCACCGCACAGGATGAAGGACTGGCCAAGGCGGTTAGTGGAGTGTCGGGGGGCGGGGGGGGGGGGGGGGGGGGTATGAGATGGCTTAGGCTCATCTACTCCTGACGAAGGTACCGGACAACTCGTTTCAATCTATCGCCTCCGTCGCGCAAATGTGTCGTTAATAGTTAATAGTAACACATTCCGGTCTTTGAACGTCCCGTCGACGTGAAGAGAGGTGTTTTTCGGGGGGCGCAGGTCAGCGGCCGGGGCTGTTAACAGCTGTTAATGATCACGTGTAGGTAATAATAATCACTCACCAGGTCTTTGTTCCAGGCCTGATAAGTGGGCGTCCCTCCCATGATGTAGTTGACGATGTAGAAGATGAAGAGGGCGACGAGCACGAGCGGACTGATCGCCACCCACATGATCTTCCAGTACCAGTGTGGCCGGTGGCCCAGCATGTCCTCGATGTCCTTCTCGAACCTGGGGAGACGAGTGAGACATGCCCAGGTGAATGAATGAATGAATGAATGAATGAATGAATGAATGGATGAATGAATGAATGAATGAATGAATGAATGAATGAATGAATGAATGAATGAATGAATGAATTAATTAATGAATGAATGAAGTTTATTTTTCGGTCTTGTTTACAGACAAATCAAACACACCGTGTGGACTTACAAAAGGAAAAGAAAAAAGAAAAAAAATCACAAATGTACATATTCAAGGCTAGCTCACACACAAAATCCAGAATCAACGACCGAAAGGAATAGGCTGAAGCACATGCTTATTTTTGCCTATCCTTTACAAATTCTCAAAAAAACTAAATATATCTTAATATGAGAAAGAAAAAATGTAAATATGCTACAAGATATAATTTTTTAAAAGAAAAAACAAATGTTTGATGTTTTACTCAAAACTGTACTCCTGAATTATTTTATCCTTCAGGGCCTTTTTAAATCTCCCCCGAGAGGTACACAACTTCAACCTGTCACTAAGGCTATTCCATAATCTAACTCCCAAAATTGAAACACATCTAGCTTTTACATTAGTTCTTACCTTTTTACATGTTTACATTACCTGAATACATAACCCTAAATACTTTCCTTCTCTTGGTTGAAAGAGACATTGAATACAAACTGGTATGTGCATAACATTTGCATAAAAGAATAGGCATAAAATGTGCATAAAATAGACAGGCCTAAAATGAGCAGAGAATTGACAAGATAAAAGCAATGCATAAAGTGCAGACATACAACGAGTATCACAAGATAGACGGAATAAAGCAGCGCAATAAAATAGCTCTCATTTACAGAATAAAAGAAAAAAAGCTTTCGACATTTGAACAGTGGCTACAAAAATATAGATAATTTAAATGGTAAACGGTGCATTTATATAGCAGCCTTTATCCCAAACGCTTTACAATTTGTTCCTCACATTTTACCCATTCACTCACACATTCACACACCGACGGCAGAGGCGACCATGCAAGGTGCCAACCTGCTCATCGGGAGCAATTAGGGGGTTAAGCGTCTTGCTCAAGGACACATCGACACACTGCCCGGGAGGAGCGGGAATCAAACCGGGAACCTTTTCCGACTACCAGGCGACCGCTCTACCTCCTGAGCCACTGTCGCCTGCCTATCTTTGACCTGCAGAGAAACCAGAAGAGGAGACGTGGACCTTTGACCTGCAGGGAAACCAGAAGAGGAGACGTGGGTCTCACCTGGAGACTCATTTGACCTTTGACCTGCAGGGGAAACTAGAAGAGGAAACGTCGGCCTCACCTGGAGACTCATTTGACCTTTGACCTGCAGGGGAAGCGTGTATACTTTCCGCAACAGAGTTCGGTTTCCGGGTTACTCTGATTGGCCGCGACCCCCACGTGACCCGCCCCCCTCAGAGCGCTCGCTTCCTGAGTCGCGAAACGCGCCACTCTGCTGTCAAGAAACGCGCTGTTGGTAACACCACCCACTTCAATGACAGAGCTCTCTTGTTTAATAATATTGTCGCGTCATCTTAATATGCTGCTTATGCAGTTATCAGCTGTATTTGGCATAGACGCCTGAGTCAAGCCTCTGAGTCAAGAAACGCGCTGTTGGTAACACCACCCACTTCAATGACAGAGCTCTCTTGTTTAATAATATTGTCGCGTCATCTTCTGAGTCCAGGGCCCTATTCCCCGTACCTGGTTCAACTAAGTCGATCAAAAGTCCCATTATCCAGATTCAATTAACCCGATGTTTGAATCCGGGATGTTCCTGTTCCTCGAAGGTGGATTCAGTCTCGTTCATTTGAACCAGACTTGAGACTCAGGATAATTGCGCGCGGCCGCCTCAGCTGAAAAGACAGCAGGTGTCGATCGCAGAAATCCTGATCTTCTAACGGCATTGATTGATTGATTGATTTAAAACTTTATTAACAGATTGCAGAATGGGTACAATGCAGTACGGCTCAATAGCCTCGCCGACAAGTTAAATGCATAATCTATAGGCTAATTTTAAGTCCCTCATTACCCCAATCAATCAGATTATATTTCTTTAAACGTGCCTGCTGGCAGTAGGCTTATGGAATGAATAATCAAATGAGATCTTGCTAGCGAAAATAATTAGTTCAACTCTTTCAGAATAAGGATAAAAACAAGCCCAAATAGTATATCTAATTGATACGAATTATATTATGAGGATATCTGTACTGTATGTGCTTAGGTATTATGTACTATATAAATACATGGTTTCCAAAGAGAGGCTTGGAGGGAGGCTTGCAGTTACACTATTAATCAGGTTTTAATCTGTTTTGGCCCTAATCCATACATGCATTGAATTGATTACCCTTTATACCAGTGACACCTCATGTTCATCATCAGATAATAGTGCTTGAAAAGATAAATGCATTTTCTCAAATTCATTCATCAAAAACGTCAAAGGCTCATTCAATTTATCAAGTCACGTCACGTCATCAAATCCATCAAACAGCGCATCTCCATATATTTTAATCCCAGTTACAATATCACAATAACGTGTGACACTGTCACAGTGACAGTGATACAATTAAATACTCCACAGATTCAGATTCCTCATAATTCATATCCACAATCCGCGCATAGACGCTCCAGCTTGAATGAAACGCATCCGGGTGCTCCGTTAAGCAAATACACAGCGAAGAATATTAAACTAATCAGAGCCAAACACCCGATTTCATTCATTAAAATATCCCTGCGGGATTCACATTTGCAATGATCCGTTTAGTCCGTTATTAAAATAACTGTGTGTGTCACGAGCGCCGTATCCGTATAAATATGACGTGCATTACATAGGACAAAGTAAATTCATAGGCTGAATATGATTTATTATCAGCATTTTAGGTAGACCTATTATTTTACATTTCAAACGAAGCACAAAAACATAATTCAGAATGGCATAATGGGATCTAGACTGTGAGAAATATTTCAGGAAGCGAGCTGGCATTTCTTTGCGGGGGCGTGGCCATGGTTCATCCAGCTAACTGAACTTAACCCTGCCCTCGACCAGGTTCAAACTTTCTGATCTGTTACCATGGCGATTTAGAAAATCCGACGTCGGGGAATGGAAATGTCTGGCTTAAGTCAAGCTATGCTGAAAATTATCTGGCTAACTCAGTTAGCCAGGTACGGGGAACAGGGCCCAGAAACACAGTCATCTTAATGTGCTGCTTATGCAGTTATCAGCTGTTCAAGAAACGCAGTCATCTTAATATGCTGCTTATGCACCACATCAAAACATGTAAAATATTTAAACAACCATTAAGCAGTGTTGGGCGCGTTACTCAGGAAGTATAGGAGTTGTGGAAAGCAGGATGAGAGAGCGTAGATTTCAGTGTGTATCATTTAATCATTTATCATTTAACATTTGAAAGGCATACATTGTTGTCATCATACAGAAGTACAGAATACTTTTATACAAAATGCTTCTTACTGTTACGCTCCAGAGACTGTGCTAGACAAGATAAGTATGAAATAAAATAGTATAGCATGTAAAATAGAAGTAAAAATAGAGGTCACAGTGTTCAGTATAGACATAATATGTACAATGTTCGATGCAGAATAGAAGTAACTGAGTTACCATACAATATACAATATACTATGCAATGTACTAATATACAATACTATACAAATACTACAAAGCAGAAATGGGATGAGGTACAATTTAGGTACAATTTACAGTAAGGTGTACGAGTTGTAGTGCAAATCCTTTACCAATAAATATAAAGTGTGTTTAGGTGATCTAAAGTGTGGAGAGTGGGTGCTGCAGTGTGTTGTTTGTTTCATTCTGATTTAATTACTGGACTGTCATTATTGTTATTATTATTTCTGTTATTGTCCTGTGATTCATCGTTGATTATTACTGTTACTGTATTGTTTATCTTGTTTCATGTAAAAAAAGGGAAAATAAAAAACATTTGTTAAAAAAAAAAACATACTCAACCTCTACTGTCTTTAACTTGAACACAACACTAACTTACACAGACCGTGACGCCAACCTCTACTGTCTTTAACTATGAATGAACACAACACTAACTTACACAGACCGTTACACTATGAGCTTCAATGTTTTTAAATATTATTAAACAGCAGCGAGCAAAGCGCACGTCAACACACAGGCGAGCGCCAACACAGCGGGCAGCGGCAGCGGTGGATAGGGGGGCGGGTCACGTGGGGGTCGCGGCCAATCAGAGGAACCCGGAAACCGAACTCCGTTGCGGAAAGTATACACGCGCAGGGGAAACCAGAAGAGGAGACGTGGGTCTCACCTGGAGACTCATTTGACCTTTGACCTGCAGGGGAAACCAGAAGAGGAAACGTCGGCCTCACCTGGAGACTCATTTGACCTTTGACCTGCAGGGAAACCAGAGGAGACGTGGGGTCTCACCTAGAGATTCATTTGACCTTTGACCTGCAGTAGAAACCAGAAGAGGAGACGTGGGTCTCACCTGGAGACTCATTTGACCTTTGACCTGCAGTAGAAACCAGAAGAGGAAACGTCGGTCTCACCTGGAGACTCATTTGACCTTTGACCTGCAGGGGAAACTAGAAGAGGAAACGTCGGCCTCACCTGGAGACTCATTTGACCTTTGACCTGCAGGGAAACCAGAAGAGGAGACGTCGGCCTCACCTGGAGACTCATTTGACCTTTGACCTGCAGTATAAACCAGAGGAGACGTCGTGGGTCTCACCTGGAGACTCATTTGACCTTTGACCTCACCTGGAGATGCCGTAGTAGTAGCTGACGGTGAGGATCTCGATGAGCACGATGAAGAGCAGGGAGAAGGTGGCGCCGTAGTCGTTGAACATGGTGAACCAGTAGCTGCCGGAGCGCGTGGTGAAGCCCAGGCCGAGCAGCAGGCAGCAGAGACACACCACGCCTGCAGGGAGAGGGGTCAGGGGTCAGGGGTTAGGGGTCAGGGGTTACAGGCCCAGCAGGAGGCAGCACAGACACACTAGTGAAAATGAACCACATATCCATGATCGAAGAGCAGAACCTCATATCTGCATAAAGGAACTGGTAAAAACCTCATATCTGCATAAAGAAAGTGGTAAAAAGCTCCTATCTGCATAAAGCAAGTGGTAGAAAGCTCCTATCTGCATAAATAAAGTGGTAAAAAGCTCCTATCTGCATAAAGAAAGTGGTAAAAAGCTCCTATTTGCATGAAGAAAGTGGTAAAAAGCTCCTATCTGCATAAAGAAAGTGGTAAAGAGCTCCTATCTGCATAAAGAAAGTGGTAAAAAGCGCCTATCTGCATGAAGAAAGTGGTAAAAAGCTCCTATCTGCATAAAGAAAGTGGTAAAAAGCTCCTATCTGCATAAAGAAAGTGGTAAAAATGTGAGGTTCGCCTCTTCCCTGGACCTTTAATTCCCTGTCTCCTCACCTCACCAGCCCCCACCCTCGCGTTGTCGTTGTTTATGTATTGCATTCCCTGCCTCGCTCCGTTCCTTTAGGGTACTGTGAGGTTCGCCTCTTCCCTGGACCTTTAATTCCTGTTCCCTGGACCCTTTATTCCCTGTCTCCTCACCTCACCAGCCCCCACCCTCGCGTTGTCGTTGTTTATGTATTGCATTTCCTGCCTCGCTCCGTTCCTTTAAGTTACTGTGAGGATTCTGTGTTGATTGGTCCTTGCCGAACACACACTTCTAAGTCAAGTATCAATTACCATCTCGCACCTGATGTGTGTTCTAATTAGCGCCCCAGTGGGCTTTAAATACCTCGATCTCCCCCCCAGTCCTCGTCGGGTCGTTCTCTATCTGTAAGCTCCTACGGGAGATTCCCTATCTGTATCTGTTTCTGTATTCTGTATGCTGTTTCATCTCCGGCGTGAGACGAGGTGCAAGCCTTCGCCACCTGTCGCCGTTTGCCTGGAGTGGGACACAGCCTGCGCTCTCTAATTCTTTACGGGAGGTATTCCAGTGTTCCACTCCAGACCCCGCAGACGCGCTCCTACAGCAGACGCGCTCCTACAGCAGACGCGCTCCTACAGCAGACGCGCTCCACTCCAGACCCCGCGCAGACGCGCTCCTACAGCAGACGCGCTCCACTCCAGACCCCGCGCAGACGCGCTCCTACAGCAGACGCGCTCCTACAGCAGACGCGCTCCACTCCAGACCCCGCGCAGACGCGCTCCTACAGCAGACGCGCTCCACTCCAGACCCCGCGCAGATGCGCTCCTACAGCAGACGCGCTCCTACAGCAGACGCGCTCCTACAGCAGACGCGCTCCACTCCAGACCCCGCGCAGACGCGCTCCTACAGCAGACGCGCTCCACTCCAGACCCCGCGCAGACGCGCTCCTACAGCAGACACGCTCCTACAGCAGACGCGCTCCACTCCAGACCCCGCGCAGACGCGCTCCTACAGCAGACGCGCTCCACTCCAGACCCCGCGCAGATGCGCTCCTACAGCAGACACGCTCCACTCCCGACGTCTAGCCGGCTTCCCCGTTACGAAGCACTCGCCCTGTTTGATCCGCCCGCTTCACGCGCTGCGCTCTGGTGAGTTTTTTGTAAGACAGTCTTTTGGATTCAATCGTTTTTTTTGTGTGTTAAAGCACTGAAGAGATCCTGTTTTTCGTTCAGACTGTTCTCACCCTTTTTGCCTGTTGGATATTCACTTTTGGATTTATTGTTTGGACATTGCTCACTGTGTGTTTCACACCGAAGATTCTGTCACTTGGGTTTATTGTTTGGACATTGCTCACTGTGTGTTTCACACCGAAGATTCTGTCACTTGGATTTATTGTTTGGACAAGTCACTTCACCAGTCACCTGTCAGTTTTCAATTGTGCACTGAGCTAACTCGGACTCTCTCTCTCCCTATCCGCCTCCACCCCGGAGTATATGCTGGGAGGATCTGCAGAGCGGCTCAGACGTCACGGACAAATTCCACAAACGTAACCCTCCGGGAGAAGCTGCAGAGCAGCAAACATTCCTCACATGCCTGTTTCCCAGTTTGTTCTGTTCTCCACCACTCCAGACTTCTAGCCGGCGCGCTACTACTCCAGACGCGCATCGCTCTCTAATTCTCTACGGGAGGATGCGTTTCTCCGAGCCGGCGCGCTCTCCGAGCCGGCGCGCTCTTCAAGCCGACGCGCACCACTCCAGACTTCTAGCCGGCGCGCTACTACTCCAGACGCGCATCGCTCTCTAATTCTCTACGGGAGGATGCGTCTCTCCGAGCCGGCGCGCTCTCTGAGCCGGCGCGCTCTTCAAGCCGACGCGCACCACTCCAGACTTCTAGCCGGCGCGCTACTACTCCAGACGCGCATCGCTCTCTAATTCTCTACGGGAGGATGCGTCTCTCCGAGCCGGCGCGCTCTCCGAGCCGGCGCGCTCTCCGAGCCGGCGCGCTCTCCGAGCCGGCGCGCTCTTCAAGCCGACGCGCCCTACTCCACTCCAGACGTCTAGCCTGCGCGCTCCTACTCCATCCCTGTAAGCAGCTCTGGCCCTCGCCCTGTCCAAGGCCTTAACCCTGTTTTCTCTGTCCCGGTCTCCAGCCCGCCTCCCCGGGCCTCTGTCCCTGTTCCCCTCTCCAGTGCCCCTGTTCCTGCCCTGTCCTTTGCCCTGGCCCTGTTCCCTTGCCTTCCCCTTAGCCTGCTCGCCTCTTAAAGGCACATTGCCCTTTTTCCTGTTTCCAGTATTTTTTGTGTTCTCCCTTAAATGGACAGTGCCGCTTTTTTTGTTTGTATTCAATAAATGCCCAGTTCTTGGCTTACTCTCATACCTGTCTTGTGTTGTGCGATTGGGGTCGGTTACAAACCATAACAAAAAAGCTCCTATCTGCATAAAGAAAGTGGTAAAAAGCTCCTATCTGCATAAAGAAAGTGGTAAAAAGCTCCTATCTGCATAAAGAAAGTGGAAAAAGCTCCTATCTGAATAAAGAAAGTGGTAAAAAGCTCCTATCTGCATAAAGAAAGTGGTAAAAAGCTCCTATCTGCATAAAGAAAGTGGCAAAAAGCTCCTATCTGCATAAAGCAAGTGGTAAAAAGCTCCTATCTGCATAAAGAAAGTGGTAAAAAGCTCCTATCTGCATGAAGAAAGTGGTAAAAAGCTCCTATCTGCATAAAGAAAGTGGTAAAAAGCTCCTATCTGCATGAAGAAAGTGGTAAAAAGCTCCTATCTGCATAAAGAAAGTGGTAAAAAGCTCCTATCTGCATAAAGAAGGTGGTAAAAAGCTCCTATCTGCATAAAGAAAGTGGTAAAAAGCTCATATCTGCATGAAGAAAGTGGTAAAAAGCTCCTATCTGCATAAAGAATGTGGTAAAAAGCTCCTATCTGCATAAAGAAAGTGGTAAAAAGCTCCTGTCTGCATAAAGAAAGTGTAAAAAGCTCCTATCTGCATGAAGACAGAGGCTCACCGTTAAAGGCCTCGTTGCTGATGTTCTGCAGCACCTTGTAGTCCCGCAGGGGGGTGATGATGGCCGTCACGTTGCCCAGCATGCTGCCCATCCCCAGCAGCAGCAGCATCAGGAAGTACAGCACCGCCCACAGCTGGGGCAGCGGCATGCTCTTTATAGCCTCACTGTACACTATGAAGGCCAGGCCGGTGCCCTCCACAGCCTGGGCGGGGGAGGAGGGGGGGGGGGGGGGGAGGGGGAGAGAGAGAAGGAGAGAGGGGAGGGAGGGGGGAGGGGGAGAGGGGGGAGAGAGAGAAGGAGGGAGGGGGGTGGGGGAGAGCAGGAGAGAGGGGGGAGGGGGAGAGAGGGGGGAGAGAGATAAGGAGAGAGAGGGGTGGGGGAGGGAGGGGGAGAGAGAGAAGGAGAGAGGGGAGGGAGGGGGGAGGGGGAGAGGGGGGAGAGAGAGAAGGAGGGAGGGGGGTGGGGGAGAGAAGGAGAGAGGGGGGAGGGGGAGAGAGGGGGAAGAGAGATAAGGAGAGAGAGGGGTGGGGGAGAGAAGGAGCGAGGGGGGAGGGAGGGAGGGGCGAGGGGGGGGGTGGAGAGAGGGAGGAGAGGGGAGACGGAGGGAGGGGGAGGGAGGGAGGGGGAGATAGGGGGGAGAGCGAGAAGGATAGAGGGGGGAGGGAGGGAGAGGAGGAGGGGGAGAGAGGGGCGAGAGAGAGGAGAGGGGGGGAGGGAGGGGGGGGGAGAGGGGGGGGAGAATGAGAGAGAAGGAGAGAGAGGGGGGAGAAAGAGGGAGAATGAGAGAGGGGGGAGAGAGGGAGAAGGAGAGAGAGGGGGGAGAGGGGGTGGAGAGAGAGGGGGTGAGGAGAGGGGGGGGGTGGGGGAGGGAGAGAGAGAGAGGGGGGGAGAAAGAGGGGAGATGGGGGAGAGGGAGAGAGACAATTAGAGAGTAGGAAAGAGAGAGAAGGAGAGAGGAGAGAGAGAAGAAATGTAAAAAAAAAAAAGAAGATACCCTCATGTATAGCGCAAGACGACAAGCTTACAGAACAAGACGGCGATTTCATACATGAGGATATAAACAATAAAGAATCGGCTAAGACAGTTACAAGCTGACACAGTCAGTCTGGGGGCGTTCCAGTTGTTGGAAATGTTATGATATTGTAAGAATGGGGCAGGACTAGATAAGCTGTGCTTCCTTCTGCCCCTTGTCCAACTCATCCCGGTTTGTTTTTGGAAGGAAGACAAGTCACTGCACTAAAGGCTGCCACAAGGGTACCAACATAATGAAGGAAGGAAGACAAGTCACTGCACTTTTTATGAATCTGAGTCAACATGGAAAATCCAAAGGAACGTTGGCAATTAAAAATTAACATTCCCAGCCCAACAAAGCTGAATGGGTAGACTTTGAACCATCACTGGAAGATTCAAGTAATGACGTTGTAGCGTTTACTTTGTGTTTGTACAGTGATAATAATTGTCAGGAAACCGGGGAGATCTCTGTCGGGTGAATAAATGAGTTATCACAACTTATTACATGGCGTTTTAACATTCGCGAAAATGCTTGATTGTGATTGGTCAATAGCGCTCGGTTGCCCATAGCAGCGGTCAGTTCTTTTTCTATAACTGACCGCTGTCAGGGGCAACCGAGCAATAATGACCGCTGTTCACAGCCGGAGCAATCAAGCATTTAGATCGCAGTCATGAAATCTGCTCAGCATATGCACAGCTGCACTCATCAGTGCAAGCTGCCGGCGATGACAGCGCAGAGCCACAGAACAGAACAACTGCGTCTGCATTTGATCTCGTCTTGTCGATGGTGTAAAATGAATTAGGTATATTGTTAGTAAGTTAGCCATGTAATAAGCGGGATAATGTATATATAAATATAGGCGCCTCGGTATTCTAAACTCCGTGTCGGTCAATTATTTTGCGACAATGACCTCGTACATTATCCCTTACATAACTACTAGGAGTGTCTGACCAAAAAGAAAAAAGAAAAAAACATCTAGCCCTAAATAACCTTACTGTCATGCACTTGTCCTAATAAACTAACCTACACTGTAGCACTCAACACTTTGATGAACATTGTTACACAGCTGATAGAGTTGTGCCCTTCCTGATGACTTGTCATACAGAACTTGTAAGTCGCTTTGGATAAAAGCGTCAGCTAAATGACTAAATGTAAATGTAAATGTAAAGTGTGTCTGACTCTTAACCATCAAAACCTGCACTGACTACAACGTATGACGTATATCATGCCAGTCAAGGTACCTTGAGTATACTGTTGTACTTTTACTCTTACTCATAGTATATATTCTGTGAGGGCTGGGGGTGTTTGGGTCACTAGCAAATAATAGTGTGTCTTTAAGTTATTCGTATTACGAATAACCACTAAACTGCTATAACCTGTTCCACCCCACGGGGACGGTACCGACCCCTTTTGACATTATTATCATATATTAATATTTTTATGAGTGATGCAATAAATTAACGTTTTTTAAATCAAACGTTTTCAAGTATTATTATCACTACTATGTCACAAATACATGTAGAATGTAAAACGTTAGGTTGGCAATAGTTTAGCAATAGGTTAAAAGTGCATTTATATCATTTTAAGTTTTTATTTTCCACTCGTGTTTTGACCCGGAAGCGGAAATGGAAATATTGAACCATGGGAATTGGAATATTTTTGCGGCCATCTTGAAGAGGAGATCGCTGGCTATCGTCCAGTGTCAGAATTTCTCCGTTCTGCACTTCCTGTGGTCCAATATGGTGTTTCAAAGTTCAGCGTTCTGAATGAATCATATCAATAATTGTTATGATTCGCGATAATAAGCTACAAAAGGTAACGTTTTTGACAAATATTGAAACGCAGTCAGTTTCTCCACACTATTGTAATCATGTAGGAATAATTAGATCTGAAATTAGTTACAAAATGATTACACTGTGGGAGAAATAAAAAAGTACAGTCGATTACATTAAATATCAGTATATGTTATTATGCACGCCTGGTGATACTATATCCAAATTGAACTCGGCCATTTGAAAGATACTATATGTATATATATATAAATGTGCGAATTTGGCTATAATAAGGTAATGTATAAGCATATATTCTATATTCTATAATAATATTTCAAATTGCATTGGTCCGGATGGGAGAATTCAGTACTGTATATACAAAACCTTCAATTTGATCATCTTCCCTTTATTAATTTCCTTAGATCTTTTGTACACATGATCTCAAGAGGGTACTGAATGAGCTCAGTGGCAGTTTTTTAAGTTTGGTCATTATTATCATGGTTTTATTCACTGTCAAAGATGAAAAGAAAAATCATAATTCATATTTTCCTTTGTTTCATCAGAATTTAAGCAAGCCTAGTAATAGACACAATATTTCTGACACTGAGAATACATTCATTGAGGTCCATAGATGTTCCTAGATACCAAGAATATGCAAATAGCCCTTGTAGAAGTGGAGCAATATTCCATTTACCTAGGTATACATTTTATGCAGATTTTCACCTGGGGTGGAACGTAAGCAGACATTAAGGAGAAGGGGAAAAATAAACAACAAAAAATTACCTTTACAGGTGGAAGCCTCAAAGGGAGTATTTAAGAAAATAAATCCAGTCCAAAAAACACAACAACACTCAATAAAGAGGTATTGTAGAAAACGAAATAAGCCACAAAGGCACCTCTTAATAACAGAGTGTATATAAAAAAAATTAATAACAATAAACCTCCACTAAGGGAGTTTATGTGCAGTAGTGGAAAAAAAGTGTTCCCAAAAGAAACACAATAAAACTGTCATGAAAATAAACACCATAAAAGGCTCAGCTTCTATAAAACAAAGTGTAAAATAAAGCCAGTAGCCTATTTCTCGGAGACGCTCTCTGATTGGCCGACGCCTGTTTCTACACTGGTTAAGCTTAGGCACCCTTCGAAGTTGGTTAAGGTTAGAGTTTGTCTTAGAGCGTGACGGCAAGTTCTTTCAACGGTTAAGCTTAGGCACTCTTTCGAAGTTGGTTAAGGTTAGAGTTTGTCTTAGAGCATGGCCAGGTAGTTTGCAGGCTGTTTGATGTGGAAATGGGCAAAGACACAGCTCGTCACGGATTGGGCAAACGTGTCAGTGGCCAATCAGAGAACGTCAGTCAGTGCCAATCAGAGAGCGTCTCTGAGAAATGCGGCTAGGTTTCGTAATCATGCGTCCCTCACAGAAAGACGAAATAAAGCAAAAACCATGACATATTCAGATAAAAAAAAAAGAATTCTTTGCCTATATTTATTGTAACATGTAATATAACCGATAGGGCACACAGACCCTCATCTGCACCTTTGTTTACACAGTTTATTTTTCTCATCTTTTTATATTCAGATCTACTTTTATTGCCTATATTTATGTCTTTCTTCTATCACCCTGCCCAACATTGTTTTTTCTTTTTATTATTATTATTATCTTTTTCCTCCTTTTTCCGATTTGTTCTCCCATCCCAATGTTAGTCGTTATGCCAATTCCCAATCCCCCTTCCTGGTCGTTGCTCACTCTACCCCCTACCGTCGGTCTGGGAGGGCGGAGACTATCACATGCTTCCTCCGACACATGTGTAGCTAGCCCACCGCTTCTTTTCACCTGGCAGCGCAGACTCTCACTGGGGGAGTGTAACGTGTGGAAGGTCACACTACCTCTCCCAGGACCCGACCTTGCTGTGCAGGCACCCCGACCGAACTGTAGGAGTCGCTGTTTACAACGACCAGGACCCACATACGCCGGCTTCCCACCCGCTAACACTGCCAATTGTGTTAGTATGGACGGTCGGCCAAGCCGGAGGCACCACAGCCGGATTCGATCCCACTGGCTCTGTGGTGGTAGACAGACACTTAGTCCGCTGCGCTACCCTACCGCCCTCCCAACATTGTTATATTGTAGAAATGTGTGCATTGAAATGTCTGTAAAGTCTCGACGACATTGAAAATGAGGGTGACCTCAATTGTAATCTCGAGAATAAATAAAGGTTGATGATGCGGATACCTGTACCTCCCCTCCCCCATGCCGCTATGACTTTGATTGATTGATTGACTAACCAATCACCACACCTCGTCTGATCCCTACTCTCTCCCTCAGGGTAAGTCTGTGGTGATGGAGTATCCTGCCTATGGCCTTCGTGGTGCAGAATCCTCACAGCCTTGGGACAGCCCCCAAGATGTCTAGCTTTCGTTTGGGAGAAAATCGTTGATGTACAGTATGAAGCGGCCAATGTGGCCAATATCAGATTCCAGCGTGAACTGCTCACGCTCCAGATCTGACCTGCATGCGCAAATGAACAATAAAGAAGATGGACGTAAAAGAAAATAGTGACG
This sequence comes from Notolepis coatsorum, assembly GCF_963971535.1. Lineage (NCBI taxonomy): Eukaryota > Metazoa > Chordata > Actinopteri > Aulopiformes > Paralepididae > Notolepis > Notolepis coatsorum. The sequence goes on along the minus strand of NC_140166.1, from coordinate 138,102,093 downwards.
GATGTCAATCTAGAGTGACGTAAAAGTCGCGTTAAAGTCGCATGACCGTTCAGACTGAGGTCGCATTGCTAAAGAAATCAGATCAGAAATACTGTATACTTCATCAGATCATATATTTAGCATTTAGCATTTCAGCATTTTTAGATTATATATTAGATTAGATTTAGATTATTAGATTATATATTGCATATCTTTAGCATTTAGCATTTTCGCATTTCTTTTTTTTTTAGATTATATATTAGATTAGATTTAGATGATTGGATTATTAGATTATATATTGTAACTATTTATTGTAGGGCAAATATAACTGAGAGGGCATACATACCCTCATCTCGCACCTTGTTGCCCATATGCACATGTGTAACGGATGGTACCACGAAGCGCAGTCACGATGGACTTCCGATGTTGTGAAGTGACTGGGGCGAGTAGCGGTGCTGTGGGTTAAATTCACTCTCACCCTCAAAAAAGACACATTGACACGTTACAAAGCAGTGAGTTAACCTCTTGGCATAGAGGTCTGTGCTGTAGCCCGCGGTGCGAACCATGGGTTCGAAACTCCCCCGGGGCATCGAAGTTTAAGGTGACGATGTCACAACCGTTACACATGTCCAGAGTTAATTATATTGATTTGTTATATAGTTTACACTGCTTTTTTATTCTATTTTATTTTTACTTCTCCACTGTACTATAATTATGTCACCTGTACCATGTCTTATACTACCTGTACCCCCCCTCCCCCATGCTGCTATGATGCCTGAATTTCCCCAAGGGGGATCAATAAAGGAATATCTTATCTTATTTAGGACCACATATGAAAGTGGTGCCAAATCAGAATTGAAAAGCTCAGATTCCATGTGATTCCATGTGACTGTTCACTTTCACACAAAAATCACTTTCACTTTACAGTGTGGACGTAGCCTAGGAGCCTTGTTACGTGTTTGTGCCCTGATCAGGCGTTCCTAGTGTGATGTGTTATGTCTAGCTGTAGTTCCCTGTCCTGGTTTTGTAGTCCTTATTGTTTTCCCTTCCAGGTGTACCCATTCGTAATCAACCCAGGTGTGTCTCGTCTCGTCATTCCCTCATGTATAACTGTTCTGTCTTCCCCTTTGGCTGGTGCTGATCCTGTCTGTGCAGTTATGTGTTCTCGTTTGTCATTATTTTATATTCCCTTTTGTTCAAACCATGGTAATTATTAATTAAATATCTTTTGTTGGTTACTTTGGCTACCGTCTCCTTATTATGTTACATTAACACTTTGATCGCCATGGTTCAAATTCATAATTTACCATCCCTAGCCAGCTCTATTTGTCTATGGAGAAGTTCCCCTTCTTTGCAGGGCTATAACTTTTTAAATTCTATTGCTAAATTGCCATTATTATGGCCCATTCAATGTCCTATATCCATTGTTCAGGGTGTAGCAACGATATACTTTTTCATTCACATATTCATACTAAAATATGGTCTAAAGTATAAGTATGTTTTTATCGTTTTCTGCAGCTTTCTCCAGAACTTGATTTATAGCTCCAAATGCATTATATTGATGATCAAATACAGTTTGGTACGAATCGTTGCCAGATGAAAAATTTCAACTGGATGTACTTCTAGAAGTTACTACGTATCATCTGATATTGACCGGATGGGCGAGGGGGCGTTTATAATTCCGTGGGCAACGTTATACCATTCATCTAGTGTGGGTCATATGATCATCAGATCAGTTAGTATAGAATACGTTCGAAAATAATGTTGAAACTCACCGTATCTTCCTCGTGCCGTTGGACGATCAGCTTGGAGTAGACAGTTTTCGATTATGGGATGTTGATCCTGATGAACCATTTCCAGGTTGTATAATACTATATACGTCCAAATAACGTTGTTTATTGAGTTAGGGCGAGCGATTGATTATCCAGTGTGTTGAGATAGAGTCCTGCTAATGATCGCGAGTGCCCGGACGATATATGGATGAGCACTTCCTGTTTGACGAGTCACTTCCTGTTGGCGATCTGCCGATCGGCCACCAGATGGCGCTCTTGAACCGCTAGAGAATTTAGTGGAGCTCAGCTGTACATCTCAGGTCCCCGGAGGAGAAATATGATTTCGATCACAGATTTTTGAAATATTGACATCAAAGACGAGTTACGGCGTCTTCGGCAGAATGAGCATGGCTAGGAATGACGTCTAAACACGTCATCGGCGATTAAAGTGTTAACCAGACATCGAGCCTTCTTCCAGTCAATGGTAACGTAATAAGCCTAATAATCATGACATGAGGGGAACAATAAAAACATACGTTGTCTAGTTCAGCCTCCAGGTCACAGGTCTCCAGCTTGTCACCGAGGTCAGAGAACTGCTCCGGGTAGGTTTGGTTCAGCTTGTCGACCCACTCGTACACGTTCTCCATGCTGATGGAGTCCTCGGCCAGGTCAAAGGTGTTTAGGAGCAGCAGGCGCGTCCTGGAAGAGGTGAAAGGTCGGCGACATGAAAGACTCCAGCGCCACGCCCGCCCCGAATTCATATAATGTAAAGTATGTGCCGTTATCAGTGTCTTAAAGGAACACGCCAACTTTTTGGGAATTTACCATGTGGAGAATAAAAAAATTATTATTAGACATTTTCATTTTCTAAGCAGATATATAATTAATAGTTTCGAGTATATGTGCATATAAAACGAAAATGTCTAATTCTTTTTTATTTATTATTTCTCACAACGTTTTGGAGTTGTATTTGGAGTGTATTTCATGACTGTTGGGAACTAGGCTACACTGGCACACCTACTTCCAGTGAATGACGCTAAGCTAGGCTAACAGTGTGGCTGTTCCCTAAGCCTAATGCATGCACAGAAAAGAAACGGGTATGTATCCACTTGTCTAACTCCAGGGTAGATGGCAAATAAGCACATTTCCCAAAAGGTTGGCGTGTTCCTTTAACGACCGCTAAGTACACTGGGCTCAATGCCAAAATCGTGTGGTCTCTATAGCTACCAGTGTGGGAGTGTTGATTAATCTCAAACCCCCCGCCCTCCAATCAAACTGTTGCTTTCCTCAAAACTCCCTCCGCCCTCCAATCACAAGCTGTTTTATCCTCTTAACTGGCACCGACCCGGCCCCGGGACCTCTTGAGGACGATTTGCCCACCGGCGCGACGCGCCACTTTGCCGACCTATAAAGGCCCTATTTGTTGCCTGTCGATTGCCCTTTCAGGCAACCAAATCCGTTCAGCGGTTCTCGAGTTACATGCCGATATATGAGACGTGCGCCAAAGTACACGGCAGAGCTTTTTTTCTTTTCTTTTTACCACCCCCGACTCCCGGGACTCTAGCTCCGTCAATCATTTGGTGATCTCGAAAAAAAATATTTCTCCACGGTTTACCAAAATCGCTCCTTTGTGTCTTCTACTATTACCCTGCCCATACCTGTACCTCCCCTCCCCCCTCCCCTGTGCTGCTATGACGCCCGGATTTCCCCAAGGGATCAATTAAGGAATATGTTATCTTATCTTAAGAGATAAGCCCGACACCCATGTCTTCAACACACATTTCTAGTTCTGGAACGACTCTTGAGAGGATACATACATAACATACATACATACATACATACATACATACATACATACATACATACATACATACATACATACATACATACATACATACATACATACATACATACATACATACATACATACATAACATACATACATACATACATACATACATACATACATACATACATACATACATACATACATACATACAGTGCCGTCTGGGAGAAATGCGAGGCCCTGTGCGAGATTTAAACGCAAGCCCCCCCCCCATAAAGGTAAAAAAATATATATATATTTTTTTTAATTCTTTTATTAACCCTTTAATCGCCGGAGACGCCGAAACTCGTCATTCCCCGCCATGCTCATTCTGCCGAAGACGCCGTAACACGTCTTTGATATCAATATTTCAAAAATCTGTGATCGAAATCATATTTCTCCCCCGGAGACCTGAGATATACTGCAGAGCCCCACTCAACTCTCTAATGGTTCAAGAACGCCATCTGGTGGCCGATCGGTAGATCGCCCAACAGGAAGTGATTTGTGGATGAAGTGGTGCTCACCCATATTTTGTCCGGGCACTCGCTATCGTTAGAGGGACTCCATCTTGACACAGTGAACACCGATCGGTGCAAATAACTCGATAAACAACATGATTTCGTATATACTATTATGCAACCTGGAAATGGATCGGGTATTTCGACATCCCATAATAGGAATATCTCTGCTCCACGCTCATCGCCCAACGCTATGAGGAAGCTACGGTAAGATTCAGTGTTTTTTTTTAACGTGTTCCATATAAACTGCTCTGATGATCATATCACCCACACTAGATGAATGATATAACGTTGCCCACGGAATTATAAACGACCCCCCGCCCATCCGGTCATCATCAGATCATACGTAGTAACTTCTAGAAGTACATCCAGTTGAAATTTTTTATCTCGCACAGATTCCTACCAAACTGTATTTGATCATCAATATAATGCATTTAGGGCTATAAATCAAGTTCTGGAGAAAGCTGCAGAAAACGATAAAAACATACTTATACTTTAGACCGTATTTTAGTATGAATATGTGAATGAAAAAGTATAACATTGCTACACCCTGAACAATAGATATAGGATGTTGAATGGGCAATAATAATTTAATAATTAATTTTTTTTTTTTTTGCATACAGTCAATGTATTCTTAAATAATAGCACTGCCCGAGGCTGAGCATACAGTCAACATATTCTTAAATAATAGCGCTGCCCGAGGCTGGGCATATGATACAGTCAACGTATTCTTAAATAATAGCGCTGCCCGAGGATGGGCATACAGTCAACATATTCTTAAATAATAGCGCTGCCCGAGGCTGGGCATACAGTCAACATATTCTTAAATAATAGCGCTGCTCGAGGCTGGGCATATGATACAGTCAGCGCATTCTTAAATAATAGCGCTGCCCGAGGCTTAGTGGCAATGCACCTGTACAGTCGTACACCTGGCAGTAACAGGGAGAATGCATAAAACACCCCTGGAACCTAATAAACAAGCTTAAAGCCAGGTAAATTTTTCAAGCACGACATGCAGATTTGCAGTTTTGCCTTATTTGAATCAAACTCTATAAGCTTAGTCAGTGTTGGGAAAATTCACTTTCTACATGAACTAGTTCAGTTCACAGTTCACACATTTTTAAATGAACTAGTTCAGTTCATAGTTCATAATTCAAAATTTTGAACTAAAGTTCATGGTTTCAAAAATGAACAAATTTATAGTTTATAGTTATTTTTTTTACTTAATTTTTTATTTATAGTTCTTTTTTCAATACGTTGCTGCGAGCTATTATTTGTCAAATGTATTGCCACAACCCATAATAGAACCACAGAATACTGGCATTTCCATAACGCTTTGCTGCCGCCCATTCAGTCCACACTAGTAGCAGCTGCAGCTTTCATCTCTATAGCATATTTTCAAAAACATGAGGAAAAACGTGCTGCTTGAATGGTCTTTATTAAGTATAATAATCTAAATATACTTAAAGTACCAAAAGTGAAAGTAGTCATTGTGCAAACATAAACATGTGCCGACATAACTCTGTACTAACACAACACGAGGTAGGAACCAGGCTGAGGTATGAAACTAAGGTTGTACCTCAAAGTTCAATATTCAAAGTGCAAAACATTTACTAACTTTAACTAAAACTCTTTTAAATGCTCATACACCGACGTCGTAGAGTCTGACTCTGAGCGAGTGCAGAGCCAAGCAGGGACGCGGGAAGGGGGGGTGCTGCGGGTGCGCCAGCACCCCCTGCTGGCGGGGAGTGTAACTGCAACTGCACAGTTGTTTTGGCTTTTATTCCATTGTAATACCGAGGCTACTCAATGTCACAGAGCGGAGCGGCACTGCAGATTTACCCTATTCTTGAAATTCATTGCCAGATCCTCATAGGGGCGCTGTCTCGATAATACAGTGTTATTAAAGCAGCGTGAAACATGCTTTGGGTTAAGAATAGATGCGGAAATCCGTTGGTAAAAAAATAGACGTGGCCTGGAATAGTTTTTGGGACGCTGAATTCGCAGTAAAGGAATATCATCAGCTGTACAGTACCGGGCTAAATCAATTCGCTCGTCCAGGGAGTTCGGTCTTTCTTTGAACGCCAACTCGTCTTTAACACATTGGCGACCGCTGGGATGCGTCTAATATAGTGGTTGAGGACCAGCTTTTGTAAACAGACCGGTGTCTTTTTGTACAGCTAAATCTATACTTTATAGTATTGCTATCTGTCCATTCTCATTGTCAATTGAGTTCATAAACCGTCCCTTCAAAATGGCTTAAAGAAGAAAAAAAATGCATCAATAGGTTGTCATTTTATACCGCCGTGAATATAAGCATTATAGCGGATTTTGTCTCGAATATTTTCTGGAAGGCTAGTTATAGGGCTAATAGCTGCTAACGTTATATTCAACGGCATTTCCGTTTTACATATGCTAAAGAAATAACTCAAACTGCATATCATCGGGAATGTCCCAAAGCATGTATGCATCAAAGGGGGGGGGGGGGGGGGGCGGGGGACGTAGTTTATTATTATTGATTACCAATAACAGTGGTCGTGTAACTAGCCACATACGCTGATCGGCTGGTTGCGTATCATAGCGAGCTCTGATCCGGCTGTAATTTATGTGAAAAAGATCTTACCATAAGCCGGTGGGATACCCCTGAGCATTACCCCGTTATCGATCGGCATCTGGTAGATTCGAAACGTAATCCACAGTACATGATGCTGGTTCAGGATCCGGGTACTAAAATACTCCATTGAAAGGGGGAAAAAAAGTGGTCTATTCGCCCACAGGGCATACTGCAGTGGAGCGATGGCGCCCCTAAGAGGATCTGGCCGGTATTGCACGTTCTCGATTTCACAGACTAGGGAATATATGCAGTGCCGATCCGCGACCTTGACCCGGTTATTTTTTTTTTATCCACTTTTTCTCCCATTTTCTATTTTTCTCCCATCCCAATTTCGTATCATCCAATTCAACCCTCCCCTGTCTCGAACGCTGTTTCTTGCCTCCCACAATCCGGCTGCAATGTGGACTAAGTCATACATAGCACGAGTCCCCTTCGATACTCGAGGTAACAGCAGTCACATCTTTTCACCTGCGTGGCGCAATCTTTCAGTGTCAGGGGTCTGCGCTTTGGAGGGGTGCCGCCCCCATCGCTTCCTGATTCTACTGCGCAGGCGCACCAACCGACCTGTAGGAGTCGCTGTCCACAACGCCCGATCCCCACCCATCAGTTTCCCACCCCCTAATACTGCCAATGTGTATTAGTACGGACGACCAGCTAAACTGAAAGCAATGTGGAGCGCTGGGCTCGAACAGGCGAACCCAGCGTCTCCAGTATTCGTGGTGAGCGCCTTGCCCACTGCACCACGTAGCCGCCCTGACCGTGACCCGGTTATTAAAATGGAATAAAAGCAATAACAACTTGCCACGGCTTTATACGTGATTCTGTCCACAACGCATGGATTCGACACCCGTATTTATACGTGGTTGGGCGGCAAAGTGTTAAGAACGTCGCTGAGGCCTTGAAGGAATGCCCCTCTTAACGGAATGTCATTCCACCCGGAGCCCGCTGCTAGGATATGGAATTCAATGGAATATTTGCGCACGCCGAATACTAGTGAACATTGAAAAATAAAGGCACAACATTTAGAGATGTCCCCGTCGTAGCGTTCTGGTGCGGGGACATGGGCCTCTCACTCCCTGTACGGGGGCGCAACAGGTGGGGTAGGCTGGGCTGTGATGTATGCATCAAAACGGTTACATTGTTTGTCCCGCTCCGCAGAGCTGAGCGTGAGAGCGCGGAGTTGGGCAGTGGTCTCCTCTAGTGAACGAGAGTGTTGTTGTTATTATTATTATTATTATTATTGTAACTGAGGGGTACAATTCCCTGACTGTATTGAGAGTATGGTATCATTAAACCACTACTTAGTTATGTACTTTAATTACTGGCCATACAGTACACGGTATATCTGGTGAACACCCACACAAGAATACGGCTTAACAAAGAAAGTTATATTTAGAAGTATTTATTATTAGAGCAGCAACAATAGGTTACAATATTGAGAATTATGAATTGCGCTTATATGGCGAAGAACACTTAAGTAGGTCAAGAGCGTAAGTCCATGAGCATATTAAGATGGGTATAATTGACACCACCTGTAGCATAAGAATTACATAAGGCACACTCGTAGTCAGCTGGAGATACTAAGGGGGTTCCCTCCGGTTGTAAGCCAGCAGGGGAGAGGAATGGTCGGGAGCAAAGTCTGGATCAACGAGGAATAAAGAGACTCCAGATACAGGAGACAGTGCAATAATCCTTTGGTCCGTAGACAAAGCAACAGCTATACTCCGGTATGCAAGACAGCATGGATGAAAGCTAGCCAGCCTCTGTGGGTCCTAGAGGCGGGCTCGACGGTGCTCCTCACAGGGTAGATCCCACACAGCAGTGGGGTAGACGGTTCTCTGCTCCAGCAGCCACAGTACCAAAGCAATATAATCCAGCCGGAAAAGGCTCTGCATTCGCCGGTGTAGGTTCTCCGGTGTACATATCCAACGGTTCTCGTCTAGGACTCCTCGGATGGCGGCACGAGTTTAGGCCGCCTAGCCTGGATAAGTGCACTAGCTCGGTACGACGAACCGGTGGTAATGCTGGTCACTGTAGAACGGTAGCCGCACGATACACTATAAATAATAGACTATTACTTTACAATAGAATAAGTCGAACTCGACGATACAGCGTTAAACTCTGACACTTTAGCTATCAATTCGCACGCGGTTCTCAAGGCTCTATTTAGGGGCAAAAGGGGCCCACTTCACGGCACGTTGTATCGTGGTGAAGGCTTCAACGTTTTGGGTCAACTCACTTTTAGGCTAAGTGCTGCTGTATCCACCTGCGACGTATTTATACGTAAGGTGAATAATCTAGTGCCAACCTCAGTTCTGTCTCGTATTACTACGCAAACCTGGACATGTTGAGACATGTCTTAGCGGTAGCTTTGAACTTACCATTGGGGGTATGGCCGTTGGCGCCTAGGGGTCACTGTCCAATAGGAGAACGAATATTATGGTCTGGCCTGTACCTAGGTAAAGGGATATTCCGTGTATATGTACAAAGAATATACAAGGGATATCAGACGATATATAAATATTATACAATATAGCTCAAGTAATAAATATATATATTCGGTTTAATCTGACCCTTTGTAACAGCCGCCTCCTAATTAGTCCGCACCTAATTAGATAAGCAGAGACAGATTAACCGTCTTGTCCACTACTCAATGTCCGTTGTGAGGAGTAGGGCAATTCACAAAGTCAGTGGGTCATGGTCGTCAGCAAGGGAGTCAGGTAGCCTTGGCAACTCTATCAGCCTCGCCACGGGTCGGGTGTATGTCCGTCCCTGGACGAGCACTTCTGCCGTTCTGACCTTTCCGTCGGCACCAGTGATCACTTTGCTTACGCGGCCGGCCGGCCACATAGCTCGGGGTAGTGACTGGTCTATGATCATGACGACTGTGCCCTCCGTCAAATTGTCTCTTTCTTTTACCCATTTCTGGCGGGTCTGTAGAGACGGTAGATAGTGGAGGAGGAAACTGTTCCAAAACTTGTCAGCCAATACTTGACTGTACCTCCACATTCTTCGGCCGTTCGCTTCCTCAGGTTTGTACCATGTCTGTGGGAGCGCGGGGTCCAGCCGCCCCATCAAGAGAGTGTTGGGGGTGACTGGGTCGACATCTGCTACATCACTTGAGACGTAACCGAGGGGCTTTGAGTTCAATACTCCCTCGATCTCTGTGAGGACTGTCGTGAGGACTTCTTCCGCCACGGTCTGGGCCCCAAGCACGGCGTACAGGGCTGTCTTTATTGAACGTACTTCTCATTCCCAGGTTCCCCCGAAGTGAGGGGCGTTCGGGGGGTTAAACTGGAAATCAATCTGAGAGGGAGCGAGGTGGGTCTTAAGTTCTGGGCCCATAGCTTGGAAGCTCTCTTTCAGCTCTCTTTCTCCGCCTTTGAAGTTTGTCCCGTGATCAGACAATAATATAGACGGTTTTCCTTTCCGCGCTGTGAATCTCCGGAAGGCCATAAGGAATGAGTCCGTACTCATGGTTGGAAGGAGTTCTATGTGTATCGCTCAGGTGGTCATGCATTTGAATACAATACCCCACCTCTTCTCCGTCCCTCTTCCTTTCTTCACATACAGCGGGCCGAAGCAGTCCATACCGGTGGAGTGAAAGGGCTTGTCGCCGAGTCGGAGGCGACAGGGGGGTAGGTCAGCCATCCTGGGTATACTGGGCTGTGCTCGCCACTTGCGACAGTCTAGACAGGTCCGCTGGAAGCGTCGTACTGCTTCTCTTCCTTGCAGTATCCAATAGCGACGCCTGATCTCAGCGAAGACTCTCTCTGCCCCAGCGTGGTGCACGTCCTCGTCGTATTTCTTTATGATGAGCTCTGTGACCTTGTGTCGGCTGTTGAGAACTATAGGGAACTTGACGTCATCCGTTAAGTCCGGGGCCCTTCTCAGACGACCACCCACTCTGATGAGATCATGGGCGTCGCGCTCAGGGGCCAAGTGGAGCAGTCTGCTGTCTGACGGGACTGGCTTTGATCCCTGCAGACAGTCTAGCTCGTCGGGGAACGAGTCTCTTTGGGCTCGCTGTAGCAGAAGGAGTTCTGCTTCTTCGTAATTAGCTGCATTAATGTCAGTAGTGGAGGGAACCTCAGGGTGGTGCCACAGGAATGTCTTTAACTGCGCACTTTCAAGGGTGGGGCAGTCGTCTATGTTGGGGTCTGTGGGGACTGGTGTGTGCGTCAACCCACAGAACATAGATTTCTTCATCTCTGCCTCCTCTTGACTAGCCTCCCGTTTAGGCCACTCTTCTTCCGGGAGCTTGAGGAACTCGGGACCGTCACTGTAGATATTGTGACGTGTGAGGTCATCCAGGGACATTCCCCGTGTGATGACGTCTGCTGGGTTCTGTTTTGTGTCCACGTACCTCCAGCATGCTGATTCTGTTAAATCTTGGATCTCTGTGATTCTGACTCCCACGAAGACCTTGTATCTACACGAATCGGACTGGATCCATGTGAGTACGGTCATGGAGTCTGACCACAGGATTGTTCTTTGCACCGGGATGGTGAGTTCACGTTGGATTAACGTGGCGAGTTGCGCTCCTACTAGGGCTGCGCAGAGCTCTAGACGCGGGATCGATTGTTGCTTGCGGGGGGCTATCCTTGAACGAGCCAGGATGAAGGCGGTATGTATTTCTCCTCCCTCCTCTCGGGCCCGCAAGTAGGCCACCGAACCGTAGGCTACTTCGGAGGCGTCGCTGAAGACGTGCAGGTCCATCTGACACGTCTCCAGCCGCACTGTGGGTGGGAAGTAGCTGCGGCGTATGTTGACACCTGGGAGCGAGTTGAGTTCTGTTTCCCACTCTCTCCATGTGGAAGCAAGGTGGTCGGGTATGGGGTCGTCCCAGCCCTGGTCCTTGTCCCACAGCTCTCGCACAATCATTTTTGCCCTGGTGGTGTAAGGTAGAATACATCCCAACGGGTCATATTGTCTGGCGAGTGTTCTGTATACACTCCGTCTGGTGGTCGGTAGTGAAACCTTCCCTGCTCCTTGGTCAGGGGTGTGTGTCTATAATGGAGCGAGTCTGTTTTGAAGCGCCAGACTAGTCCTAATGTCATTTCTTGGGCTTCACCTGGGATGGTCGCCATCCAGGTCTCGCTGCTTGCTGCCTTGTTCTCTGGGGAGAGGCTGCGCAGTACTTCAGGGTCGCTGCTGGCCCACTGCCGGAGATCAAAGCCGCCTTTGATCAGGGAGGCGCGGAGCTTGAGTAGGAGGGCCTCGGCCTCTTCTGGCGTTGAGACGCTTTGCAGACAGTTGTCCACGTAGAAACTCCTCTCTACACTTTGTCGGACCTCCTCGTCAGCTGCTGGGTCCTCTGCGACATGTTTTTGCAGTGCGAACGTAGCACAGCATGGGCTGCATGTGGTTCCGAAAGGGAGGACTTCCCATTGATAGATGGATGGTTGCTCATCCCCGATCCTCTCTCTCCATAAGAACCGCAGCAGGGGCTTGTCCTCTTCCACTAGTCGCACCTGCAGGAACATCCCTTTGATGTCGCCGCTGATGGCCACCTTGTTCTGGCGGAAACGTAGCAACACGCCTAGTAGAGAGGGGCCGAGTGTTGGGCCGGGCAAGAGTTCTTTATTCAGATTTTGTAATCCGATCTGGTAGCTGCAGTTAAACACAATACGATCCTTGCCGTTATGGTGGACCTTGTGGTGGGGCACGTACCATGATTCGGTCGTCTGATCGGCCTCTTGAATGTCAATTTTCTTTATGTGTCCCGCTGTGATTAGCTTGTCAATCTCAGCGCGGTACACAGTGGCTTGAGCGGGGTCTCTGGCTAGGCGCCGCTCGGTGTTCAGTAGATATCGCTCCGTCGCTTCTTTTGAGGCGTGGAAGGTGGGCATACCCTCTCGCCTCAAGAGTGGAGTTGCGTATCTCATCACTCCATTGACCTCGACTCTCTTTGTCCTCTGCTCGAGGAGGGCTATGGCATAAATGTCTTCCTTGGAACGAATGTGTTTCTTTTCGTTCTTAAAGGGCATTGTCTCTAGTGTCCATAGCCTCTCGACGTGCTGTAAGAGGGTGGTGTCTTCTTCTGTCACTCTGGAGTGGAGGCAGCGAGTGGCTGCTGGTCGGTTGGGAGACCTGGAGAGGGGGCCTTGTAGTGTCCATCCTAGGCGGGTCTCGACTGCTGCTGGACAGCCTCTGGGCCCAATGTGGACCTGGTCTGTTGGGACGATGAGGTGTGCGTGGTCGGATCCTATGAGCAGGGTCGGGGTGGCGCCGTCGATGAGCGGTATAGGTAGTTGACGCAGGTGCACGTATTTTTCCATCAGCTTGGAGATGGGGTAGGTGTACCGCGACAGGCCTATGTCTTGGCTGGTGAAAGCGTTAGTGATCCTATACCGCCTCTCTGGCTGCCCGCTTGCTGCGATAGTGAAGGAGACGTTCTCACCCTTTATTGTCTTCAGGTCTCTTCTTATAGTACGAATTGTCATCGTTTCTTCGCTCCCCCGCAGACCCAGCTGGGCTGCAGCGGATGCGAGGAGGAGAGTCTTTTCTGACCCGTCGTCAAGGACGGCGTAAGTGTCCATGACCTTGTCCTCGTAGCTTAATGTCACTCGGACCACTTTCAAGAGCACTCGGGAGCTCCCGCTGCTGGCGGGGTCAATATACATGACGCTTACTCTGGTGCTGCTTGGGGGTGCGAGTTTCTTCCTGTTGCTGTCATGCAAGAAGTCCAAGTGGGCGCCGTCACACCGGCTGCACCTCTTCTTCAAGCGGCACTCGGCTGCCATATGGCTGCGCGCACAGCGGTAACAGCGGCGGTTGGACTTTATCCATTGACTCACCTCGTCGGCGGTCATCTTCTTGAAAGTGTCACATTGTGACAGCCAATGTTCTTTCTCACAGTACTGGCATACAATCTTCCACTTCTCTTTCGTCGATGGGGTGTTGTGGTTCTTGTTCCGCGGTACTGATTCGGCTTGGTGCATGACGGTCACCAGCCTGCGGTTATCGTTGGATCTCTGAGGTCCATCTCTGGGGCTTGGTCCACTCCGCACGAGTTGAGTTGGAATATGCCAGCGCTATATTATGCGCTCTGGGCACCTTCAGGTGCTTGAGGAGGATAGCATATTTGTACGACTCATCAGGGACGTCGGACATCATAGTCTCTAAGCACATCCGTAATTCCGTGTACTGTGCTCTGTCCTCGTGCGTAAAATCCGGGAACGTCGGTGTGCCAAGGTACGATGCCATGGATGGCTGGCACATCGGTGAGCGTTGGGGGAGAGGCCTCCTGGGCGAGTCTCCCCGTACGTGTCGTCGTGGGCTGGTACTTGGTGGGTACCAAAGCCCGGGTACCCAGGTGCTGTTCCTCGGGGCTGGCTGTGCGTCAAACTCACCCCTGAGTTGAGTCGGGGGTCTGTAGCGCAGGGCCTCGGGGGTAAAGTCTGGGCTGTACTGGACCTCCTGGTCCTGTGGAGTACGATGCTGCTGGTGGGCTTGACCTTCCTCCTCTTCCTCTTCCTCTGCTAGGTCTTCTAGATCTTGAAGTCGTCTATTCAGTCTCTCTGCGGCATAGGCCGGTTCTTCCCGGTTGCTGGGTCTCGTATGGACCGGTCGGGGAGGGGGTTCGGAGACGTGGATAGGCTCTTTCTGTTGGCCGGGCTCCGGGTCACTTGGTCGGGTAGGGGAAGGTGCCCTAGACCCTTGTCTTGATGATGCCCTGGAGCTCCGTGCGGAGAGAGGGGGTGTCGCCCTGGCAATCAATTGCTCCATTATCTGCGCTTGTAGCCGGTCGCGCTCTGCTTCGCGCTTGATGTGAGCGAGGTCGCGCTCTGCTTCGCGCTGGGCTTGGGCTGCGTCGCGCTGTGCATTGGCGGCGTCGCGCTGTGCATCGGCGGCGGCGCGCTGGGCATCGGCGCGGTCTCTTTCAATATTCTCTTCCGTCTGGAGGCGTCTGGTCTCCAGGCGTATGCGGTCGTCTTCACTTCACTCCTTTGCTGCGCCTGGAAGCGCTCTCGCTGGGTCGCAGAGTGTTCGCGTTCACTAAGGGCTTGCGCTTGGAGTTGCGCGTGAAGGCGCTCTCTTTGGTCTGCAGATTGTTTGCGCTCACTCAGTTGTTGAGCCTGCAGGCGTTCTCTTTCCATGGTAGAGTGTTCGCGCTCACTTAAGCGTCTGTGCTTGGAGTCGATCGCGTTCAGTGGAGGCTGCCAGGGTGGTGATGAATGCCTGCGCCAGCATCTTGTCCGCCTCGCTGGGGGAAGACACTGATGGAGGTGATTGGCTTCTGACAGTGCTCGTTGGAGATCCGTTCTCCTGGCGCGCTCCGAGGAGGTCTATCTCCTGGGGTGCGCTTCTCTTCTGGTAGTGGGTCGGGTTCCGTCCCTGGATCGCTTTCTTTATCCTGGAGCTCTCCGGGGACCGTCCCGTTGACGTTGTCGGGGGGTATAGTCATGTCATGTCCCTCCTGGTCCCCCCCGTGAGCTTGGTCAGTTACGTTAGAACCCACTAGGGTCTCTACTGGCAAGGTCGCCTGGTCGGTAGGGTTTGACATGTCCGCTTTTCCCCGCATTTAACGTCTGTATAAAGCTAATGTGGTAACCTTGACTTCATAATTTCATGATTTCATAATCAAAAATGTTAGATTAACCCAGGAAACTGAAAGTATCTGTAGTGATGGTAAATAGAACAGTTGGCGAGGGAGCCATTCCAACCCCCCACAGGAAACCAAACACCTAGACATGTGACAGTTGAGCACAGCAAGAAGAGACCAAAAAGCGGAAATGCCTCTGTACGACATTGTTTACTCAGTCACACACCACAGAAAAACGGTGACTCAGTATAGCAGTAAAGACAGCTGCGCTAACCAAGATTAGAGGTCACAGGAAACATAATTGCATTATATTAGTTTAGAATGAAAAACAATATTGGAATAATAACAAGATTATAGTAACAAATTAGAAAATAACTTACAAAGAAGAATACCATTTTAGGAATGTCAAAACTGGAAGTAATAAAGCCATTTCCTTCAAATCACAGTTATATTATAAAGATTCAGTCTGGTAAATAAAGGTTGGTGCTGCTCCTATGATGTTTGATATCAGCCTAGAAGCAATGACTGTACTGGGGTGATATTAGAGATCTATAGGTCATTGCATGAACCATATGTGTGGGAAAGTCAAAATGGTGCATGGAGGAATGTTGAAGTGGTTGCAGAGGAGACAGGCCTCTGTCAATAAGAAGCCACGGCCCAAAAAGGAGGGGGCCACCGACACCGGCCTCCACAAGGACATGTGGGGGCAGAGCAGCCCCAACAAGAAGATACATGTGATTGGTTGAACCAGTTGAAAGATAGGAAGGTCATATTGGGCCTATAAGTATTGGAGCAGTGCAGTTAGTTGGGAGGCCAGCCCACCGACCCGTCCCCAGGGGGGTCCGGCTGAGCCTCCATCGAGCCACCAGAGAATGTGCTGTTATACATGTGAGTAGAATCCAGTGTTGGGAAAGTTACTCATTATTGTTGGTTAGAGTAACATGTACAGATTCCTACCTTAAGACCGGGTTGTGCCCATATGTATGGCTTAGTACATTCTTATTTCATTAACATAACATGACTAAATGTACATTATTGTCTTTGATGTAAAAAGCCAACGAGGGCTATTGTGATTTAACCTCATCAAATCCTTTTGTACAACTCATGTATTGTGCTTGAAGTGTCCTGTGTGTAACCAATGCATTATTCCACTCGGCCCACGCTGCAATTAAATGAATATTGGACCATAGCTGCTGGTTGTCTGGCTGTACACACTTATTCTCTACTGGCTAAATTTGGGAGCTCAGATGAGGACCATGTTTTCTATCACACTGTGATCTTTCCCTTCCTCTAGTTAGCAACCTCACTACTGTGCTGTAATTAATGGATATTCATATAGAAATATACTACAGTTGGTGCCGTTTTTAAGACCCGTTCTGATTTGTTCACATAATGAGCATGCAGAAAAAGAACCGGGAAGTTGGAAAATTTGCAGTACAGAGTGAGAGGCTGTCTGGAGGATGAGAGAGACGTGGGGTGAATAGGAATATTGATGGTCGTGTATAGCCACAGTAGGACCCAGGGTGGATATGTGTATTGTTTGCTTACAGGACTGGTGGGTGATGTTATATTTAGGATGTCCAAAAAACCTGCTTATTTTGAGTTTTATTACAGTGAATGCGAGCAGCGTGTTGGTGCAATGTCATTGTGAGCAGGGGGGTGGAACTTGCGAATTTTTTTTGTTGATTATATAAGAGCGGCAGCCGACGAAGGGTTATTAGTCATATTTTAGGGACAGGCTAGGGCTGATAGTTAGGGGCGCATTTTGGAAAAGAGTGATGAGGAATCTCTAGTTAGGAGGCGACGTGCAGGAGCGGCCTAAGTGAGGGAAAGTGTACGAATCTGTATGTCTGTCTGGTGAAAGCAAGGGTTTAGTTTAGGTAAAATATTTAAAGGAGATGGCATCGGGTGGTAGGAAATGGAAAGTCACAGATATGCGGGACGGAGACTGTGAGGTGGCTAAGTGGTTAAGGCGGGGAAGCCAGACATAATGAAAAGAATGTAGTGTAGAATTAGAGAAATGGAGTATAATGAGTGTGTGATAGTGGGAATTCTATACCCTGTTAGTGGGTCGAAAATTGGTATTATTAAGTATATGACTGGGCTCGCCGCTCGGAGGTACTGTGTATGACGCAGGAGGTTAGGAAAAAATGGGGTATTTAGGAATAGGACACCAGAGGATGTTCAGTGATAAATTTTTAGATGGAAAGTCGGCTTACACAAGAATCCAAGGTTAATAGCGTTGCGCCATGTAATCGGTGTCTCGTACGGGGGGTCGGTTTTGTTTGTAATTATGTATTTGTGTATTTGTGTATTTGTGTAAAATGTATGTGATCAGTAGCAAGCTTGACGAAGGTTGTTATGTTGTGACGTGGATCGGATCAATACTAGTCTAGAGCGAATCGTATTGGAGGTTGGAGCTAACTAGTTTAGCTTGGCGGAGAAGATGCGGTATTCTAGAGATGTTAGAGCGCCGTTGTGAAGACATTTGCGAAACGCTGTGAGAGAAATTGTTGTTAGAAGGCGAGTCGATGCGTTCGTTGCAGTGATTGGGGTCGTTTTAGTGGTTGTATATGATGCGGTAGAAATTGTGTACAAGAGTAACGTGAATGACGGAAGTCGCAGGATGATGACGTCATGGTTAGTCATGGTGAATGAAAGAAGTCGCATGATGATGACGTCGTGGTGTTGGATGGGGAGTGTGTAGCGTTCACGGCGCGTGCGACCAGGCAGAGAGAAGGGTAGGAGGAATGATTAATGTTGATCTGTGTAACGGCGTTGATATATGGGAATGTTTTTAAATTCTTTTACGTTAGTTTGTTCTTTTAGAGTTGGTTATTTTAGGCTTGTGTGAGTTGTTTATGCTTTGATTGGTACTGAGCGATTTGCGTGGATGAATGGATCTTGAAAGGCACGGCTCCCGTGAGGGCCTTGAACCTCGCATGGAGGCTGGCTAAGCTAGTTAGCTTGCGTGCTGTTGTTGTGTGGCGTTTGCGAGCGACATATGTTGCGTTTCGAGTTTTGAGAATGATGTTTGGGGAGGGGTAGAGAACGTGGCATGTTGTGAATGTCGTGGCAGTGTGTAGTTATGCTTTGCCGGAATACATCGTCCGGGGAGCAACGTTGGCCACTGCGCATGCGCGATACGACGTGGATCAATGCATTCGTAATTCGTAATTCGCTCAGGGGACAGAAATAACGGGTGAGAGGATATTCTATATTATGTATTATGGTTATATTTGTATATTGTGCATTGTATTTATGTGTACGCAGGGGTAGAGATAGGTGACTTATCAGTGGTTGGTTTAAGGGAGGAAGTTGAGAATAGGTTGCGGACGTTGTCAGAGTGTGGATGATTTAATATACATGCCCATAATTAAGCTGGGATTCATAAAACCGGCAGAACTGGGTAGGTTGTGTTATTGTCTTTGATACATAGGGGTATATTTTTAACCAGGGGGGAATGAGAGTTAATAGATTAAAAATAGTACAGTGGAAAACATGGAATTGTTCACCCGTTTTAAATACATCATAACTTTTATTGCATACATGATACACAGATAAACGGTAGTTTGGGAGAAATAATTGAAATGGGAAAAATGTTCTACAAAGTAGAATGCAGTAGGATCGGTTTGTCACGTGTGTATGGTAGGAGGAAGAAGGAGAACTAACCACTATAATGTTTTATGAGATGAGTTGATGGACGTTGCCGGTAATAGGTTAAAATTTCACAAAACTAACCTTATCAGTGGCTATTTATTGAGAAGGGAAATACTGTGTGCACTGCACAAAACAAGTGTGTACATGTGTGATGTTGTAGATTATGGGAGATAGTCATTGGGGAGAAAATCAATTGGGGTTTATACTGCAAAAACATTGCAGTGAGTCTATATCAGTAGGGAATGATTTCGTTTGCCTGTGACCAAGTTAGACACACAATTTAACTACTCTGGGTCAATGTATCATTTAAAAGTGGGAACAAAATATATACATTAAGTCTGTGGGATATGCTTAGGTGGTAATTTTATTACTTGAATGATGTTGTGTTAAAATAGGTAATTGTTTTAATCTGTGTGACATGTACAATTGTGTGCTTGGAAAATGTAGCTTGAAAAAATGCTTGTATAGGATACATTGATTTTGGTACACTGTTGGAATAATATTGTTGCAAATCTTTAGATGTAGACTTGTTGGTATATGTATTTTGTTGCATTGCTATGATGAAATGCTGTTAGAGTGTTATATCTTTAATGCCATTGGTACATAGGCTGATGTTTTTTAGTAAGATTGATGCTGCCTTGATGTAAGATTGTGTTTTAGCAGTTATTATAAATGACTTTGTGTGTAATGATTAATCCTTCTGTTGGGTTACAGGGGGGTCATGGGGTAAAGAGATTTATTTTAGGTCATGGGAACTCATAAAGAGTGACCCAGGCTATCTTTACTAAGCAGTAAAAACGGCCAAGGGGGGCCAAGCAGGGAGTGAGACTGGACGCAACAGAAGAGAGGTCACAGAGGTGGAGATAGGAGTGAACAGTTGTACAGCTGTCACAGGGGCGGTTATACGACAGGAAGATGGAGCGGAGCTAGGCAGTTAGATGCAGGGGAAGTAGAGGTCAGAGGTGAAGATTGAAGAAGACAGTTGTAAGTGAGATAACGGTTGACAGTTATGTTTACAACAGGGGAGAGGTTGAGACAGAGAGCGGCTAATTCAAGAGAAGAGGGTAGGAGAAGGTTGAATAGGAGCCAAATCAGATGAGGTTATTTACATTTGATTAGGGCGGCCTGTTTGATTGAAGGAATAACCTGGAGTTATCACCAGTTCTAGCAGGCTGGGGTGAATTCAGGTTGAAGAAGAGGTTCTGCTAGACCTTTTTGAGTGCAGAGATGAAGAAGAGATGGTATTAGCCTGATAATGAGTGTAGCCTGATGGGAGAGCAGAAGAGGGAGGAACAAACTAAACCATTGTCGGTCTGTGGTTGATTAATGAGTTGTATGGGAGAGAGTTTTGGAAGTGTTTGTTTAGTTTCAAATGATCAGTGTGAACGGTAGATGATTGTGTGCCAGGTGGTATGCAAGTGTGGGAGTGTGGTGGAAGTATATGTTTATAGTATGAAGGATGAGGTTGAAATGATCTGTGTGGCTGAGAATGGGAGAGGATGTTGGTTATTTTGTGTGGTTGAGAGATTATTTTGTATAAAAGGGATTTTGATGCAGGTGTGAAGGAGTGAGCGAGGTCATTTTTGATTTCAGTTCATATCATTTGAATGAAAGAGTTTGTTTTGTTTAGAAGTAACAGCCACTGCTCAGGATGTGTGGATGATGTTGAATTGTGATGTTTGAGTGGTTTTTGCTTTTATTTCTTTTCTAACTCTAAATGTTCAGGATCGAGTGAATGTGACTGTGAGAAATTGGATGAGAGCGTTTGATTAGGTCATATTCAAGGTTTAAAGTTTTATTTTGGTACAGATACTACTTTTATTTAAATTGAATTTTTGTATGTATGAGTGAGCGTGAATGTACATTTGTAGGTTTATTTTCTAAGTGTTTTGATCTGTAGTTGTGTGGACTCAAAGCGGTTTGAATGGGAACCTGTAGGGGTGATTGTGCAGTCTTGAGAGGTGTCAAAGTCACTGACATGTGTGAATGGGACGGTTGATGAGATGTTGAATGGATGGTTTTGGAAAACCTGGTTTTTATTTTATTTCATTGATTTGCTGTTTTAGGTGTGAATGGTAATTTTTTATGTAAAAATTGCAAGGCATATGGTCGGAGGATGTGTTATATTTGAATATTTGGTTAATTGTTTGATTTTTTTTTCTCTTTTTCTTCCCAAATGTTTTTTTTGTTGATGATCTGGGGAGAGGACTGTTGGAAGAAGAGATGCATTGGATCCGATCGATGACAAGTTAAGTAGTGCCACCACGATTTGCATATGGAATTAATGGCTTCCCTTATTGAGTATGTTGACATATTGTGTGAAAAGATTTGCTCTGTGCTTGTGTCTTCAACAGCTCAGAAAAGGGAGGGGAAAGGCAGATCGACGCTGGGAGAGACATGAATACATTTCATTAGAGCGGTAATTTCATTTTTCCCTGTTACTCTGCAGTCCAATGGTGGTCAAATACAGATGATGGTGAGAGAATTCTTGTACACAGAGACCCCTGCCTGTACAAACCCCATGCGGGTGGGGCCAGGTTGTAAAAACTGAACAGATGTGGTTTGGAGGAACTTCCACGCTATAATTGTCTGACGACGGGTTGTCATGAGATAATCAATGGCTGGACCTGGGATGACCTGGCCTGGGGGGGGCGGGGCCAGTCTGAAGACTGAGCTGACAGTGTGTAAACAAGGTTCTCTGGGGAGTTGTGGTTGGACTGCAGGGGACAGGGACGAGACTGGATAGATACTGATGGGCTTTGTCTTGTGCACATTGATTTGGTAAAATGCGCAGGCAAAGGGCGGATAAATTACACAACGCAGGGTCAGATATAGATGCATTCACATAAGTAAGGATATGGCCAGGGTGAGGAGAATGGGTAAGAGAAAATTTTCGTTGAAATTCTGCTTTCCTCTGCCAAAACTGAGCTGAGGGAACAAGAAGTGACAAGTTTATGACCGTTATGTGTCATAAAAGGGGGGAGGATAGGTGGGAAGCAATTAATTAAATATGCAGACGTGATTGTACTATCTTAAAGAAAAAATTAGCAGGAAGAAGGGATTATTTCAGAGAATGAATGTAAAATGGAAAATTGTGATACTAATGGATCTTGTCCTCCCCAGATCATGTAAACGGATACTGTAATTTTAAAGAAAATGTGATTGATTATACTTTAAATGTATAATGTTTAGATTAAATTGTTTTAATTGTTTTTAGCATATTCAACGTGCCCAGAAGAACGAGGCCTGATGAAACAGTGGTAAACACTGTTTCATTTAAGGCAGAATAGGTTAAATAGGGATCTGGATGAATGGGTCACCAGGACTCCCGGGAGGGAACATAGTCAGGGGCAAATGTGGGAAAAGAAGAAGACAAGAAGACAAAAATTGATGAGATGTACCAAAGAAGAATGGGAAAAAATTGAGAAGAAAAATTGTGAAAAAATTCAAAATTTATGATTTTTGTAATTATGTTAAATTTTATGGCTAGTATGTATAGAAATTAAGTCAAGATAATTGTAATATGACATTAGTAAAATGTCAAAGGGAGGAATGTGGTAACCTTGACTTCATAATTTCATGATTTCATAATCAAAAATGTTAGATTAACCCAGGAAACTGAAAGTATCTGTAGTGATGGTAAATAGAACAGTTGGCGAGGGAGCCATTCCAACCCCCCACAGGAAACCAAACACCTAGACATGTGACAGTTGAGCACAGCAAGAAGAGACCAAAAAGCGGAAATGCCTCTGTACGACATTGTTTACTCAGTCACACACCACAGAAAAACGGTGACTCAGTATAGCAGTAAAGACAGCTGCGCTAACCAAGATTAGAGGTCACAGGAAACATAATTGCATTATATTAGTTTAGAATGAAAAACAATATTGGAATAATAACAAGATTATAGTAACAAATTAGAAAATAACTTACAAAGAAGAATACCATTTTAGGAATGTCAAAACTGGAAGTAATAAAGCCATTTCCTTCAAATCACAGTTATATTATAAAGATTCAGTCTGGTAAATAAAGGTTGGTGCTGCTCCTATGATGTTTGATATCAGCCTAGAAGCAATGACTGTACTGGGGTGATATTAGAGATCTATAGGTCATTGCATGAACCATATGTGTGGGAAAGTCAAAATGGTGCATGGAGGAATGTTGAAGTGGTTGCAGAGGAGACAGGCCTCTGTCAATAAGAAGCCACGGCCCAAAAAGGAGGGGGCCACCGACACCGGCCTCCACAAGGACATGTGGGGGCAGAGCAGCCCCAACAAGAAGATACATGTGATTGGTTGAACCAGTTGAAAGATAGGAAGGTCATATTGGGCCTATAAGTATTGGAGCAGTGCAGTTAGTTGGGAGGCCAGCCCACCGACCCGTCCCCAGGGGGGTCCGGCTGAGCCTCCATCGAGCCACCAGAGAATGTGCTGTTATACATGTGAGTAGAATCCAGTGTTGGGAAAGTTACTCATTATTGTTGGTTAGAGTAACATGTACAGATTCCTACCTTAGGACTGGGTTGTGCCCATATGTATGGCTTAGTACATTCTTATTTCATTAACATAACATGACTAAATGTACATTATTGTCTTTGATGTAAAAAGCCAACGAGGGCTATTGTGATTTAACCTCATCAAATCCTTTTGTACAACTCATGTATTGTGCTTGAAGTGTCCTGTGTGTAACCAATGCATTATTCCACTCGGCCCACGCTGCAATTAAATGAATATTGGACCATAGCTGCTGGTTGTCTGGCTGTACACACTTATTCTCTACTGGCTAAATTTGGGAGCTCAGATGAGGACCATGTTTTCTATCACACTGTGATCTTTCCCTTCCTCTAGTTAGCAACCTCACTACTGTGCTGTAATTAATGGATATTCATATAGGAATATACTACACTAGGTATTAGACTGGCAGCGTAGTCCTCTAGGTAAGGAGGTGGCTGACGTCTGCGCTGCGGGCGTTCTAGCTTAGGAGAGCCGTTTGTGGAGTGTTCACCGCTGGCCATGGTTAATATCAATATTATATTTAGATATTACACTGATATTCTCCGGCTCGAAGGACCAATTGTAACTGAGGGGTACAATTCCCTGACTGTATTGAGAGTATGGTATCATTAAACCACTACTTAGTTATGTACTTTAATTACTGGCCATACAGTACACGGTATATCTGGTGAACACCCACACAAGAATACGGCTTAACAAAGAAAGTTATATTTAGAAGTATTTATTATTAGAGCAGCAACAATAGGTTACAATATTGAGAATTATGAATTGCGCTTATATGGCGAAGAACACTTAAGTAGGTCAAGAGCGTAAGCCCATGAGCATATTAAGATGGGTATAATTGACACCACCTGTAGCATAAGAATTACATAAGGCACACTCGTAGTCAGCTGGAGATACTAAGGGGGTTCCCTCCGGTTGTAAGCCAGCAGGGGAGAGGAATGGTCGGGAGCAAAGTCTGGATCAACGAGGAATAAAGAGACTCCAGATACAGGAGACAGTGCAATAATCCTTTGGTCCGTAGACAAAGCAACAGCTATACTCCGGTATGCAAGACAGCATGGATGAAAGCTAGCCAGCCTCTGTGGGTCCTAGAGGCGGGCTCGACGGTGCTCCTCACAGGGTAGATCCCACACAGCAGTGGGGTAGACGGTTCTCTGCTCCAGCAGCCACAGTACCAAAGCAATATAATCCAGCCGGAAAAGGCTCTGCATTCGCCGGTGTAGGTTCTCCGGTGTACATATCCAACGGTTCTCGTCTAGGACTCCTCGGATGGCGGCACGAGTTTAGGCCGCCTAGCCTGGATAAGTGCACTAGCTCGGTACGACGAACCGGTGGTAATGCTGGTCACTGTAGAACGGTAGCCGCACGATACACTATAAATAATAGACTATTACTTTACAATAGAATAAGTCGAACTCGACGATACAGCGTTAAACTCTGACACTTTAGCTATCAATTCGCACGCGGTTCTCAAGGCTCTATTTAGGGGCAAAAGGGGCCCACTTCACGGCACGTTGTATCGTGGTGAAGGCTTCAACGTTTTGGGTCAACTCACTTTTAGGCTAAGTGCTGCTGTATCCACCTGCGACGTATTTATACGTAAGGTGAATAATCTAGTGCCAACCTCAGTTCTGTCTCGTATTACTGCGCAAACCTGGACATGTTGAGACATGTCTTAGCGGTAGCTTTGAACTTGCCATTGGGGGTATGGCCGTTGGCGCCTAGGGGTCGCTGTCCAATAGGAGAACGAATATTATGGTCTGGCCTGTACCTAGGTAAAGGGATATTCCGTGTATATGTACAAAGAATATACAAGGGATATCAGACGATATACAAATATTATACAATATAGCTCAAGTAATAAATATATATATTCGGTTTAATCTGACCTTTTGTAACAATTATTATTATTATTATTATTATTATTATTATTATTATTATTATTATTATTATTATTATTATTATTATTATTATTATTATTATTATTATTATTATTATTATTATTAATAATAATAATAATAATAATAATAATAATAATAATAATAATAATAATAATAATAATAATAATTGTAGCTGAGGGGTACAATTCCCTGACTGTATTGTTAGATATGATATTTAATACCACTACCTCATGTACTTTAACTTCTGGCCACCCAGTACAAGATATAAGTATGATGAACACTTTCCCACCTGATGAAACGAACCAACACAAATGGACCAAATCGAATATTTAATACAGCAAAGGGTGTACACAATATTCACTTAATTACATTTATGATTTGAAATGTTAAGTATGCACTTTTATGGCAAATGAGTATTCGTAGGTAAATCAACATTGAATGTCCAATCTCTGGTTGCGCAGGGAGTAAGTATACAACCTGGAATATTTAGGAAACGATAGCGATAGTACTTAGATAATTATAGCTGGATACACTAAGGGGGGGGGGGGGGGGGTCCCGCTGGTTGTAAGACAGTAGGAGGGGGGGGTTAGAGAAGTCGCTGGCGGTATCCCATCTGGCCGACGGTGTCTTGGGAGAATCCAAAGTCTTAGACCCAGTGCCCACAGAACCTCGGGCCGTAGACGAACACAGCTGGACCCTCTGTGGAACGGTATCTGCCGGTCCACAACGGAGAGACGTGGTGCGACCTCACGTGTAGAGCGCCGCCTCACCTGTAGTCCTCTCCGGGGGGTAATTCCAACACTCGACAGTGTTGGCCTTTATCCATGGAATAATCAAAGCACATAAAGCATAATCCAAGAGCCGTGGAAGGCTCGCCGTCGTCGGGTAGAGTAATCCAATATACAGGTCCAGTCGCTCTTGACCCGGAGCTCCTCGGATGCAATCACCACTAGGGGTCTGACCAGCCTGGATAAGCGTCCAGATAACGTCAGGAACGATGGGGGTACTGATAACTGTAGAACTCGAACCGAACGATGCACCATACATAAATAGACTATTATTAGCTTAATAGAATACGTCCACCAACTCGACGGTATGGTGCCAAACTATGACCATTCAACTATTAATCTACACGATATCTCAATGCCTATTCTGGGCCAAGTAGGCCCTACTACACCGCACGTGCTTCGTGGGGAGGCTTTTGCGTCTGTCACTCTGTTGGAGGGTAAAGAACTGGACTAAAAGAAAGTTCTACTTTACGAGCGTCATATATATATGCGCTATGAACAAATAGTACCACACGTATTTCGCCCGGCATATTACTGCGCGGAACCGGGGGCTGCCTCGACATGTTAGGCGGCACGATTGAACTTGAACCTAGGGGTATGGCAACCTGGCGCCAGGTTCTAGTCCAATGGTAGAATGAAACTATTATGGGCTGTTTAGTAGAAACGGGGATATTCAATGCATATTGTACAAGGAATATACAGGGGATATCAAACGATATACAAATACAATTAAATATATATATATAAATAAATATACATATTCGGTTTAATCTGATCCTTCACAACAATAATAATAATAATAATAATACTAATAATAATAATTATGATTAT
The DNA here is from genome assembly GCF_963971535.1 of Notolepis coatsorum. Taxonomy (NCBI): domain Eukaryota; kingdom Metazoa; phylum Chordata; class Actinopteri; order Aulopiformes; family Paralepididae; genus Notolepis; species Notolepis coatsorum. The sequence goes on along the minus strand of NC_140166.1, from coordinate 138,075,140 downwards.
TATTATTATTATTATTATTATTATTATTATTATTATTATTATTATTATTATTATTATTATTATTATTATTATTATTATTATTATTATTATATCACTGACTTATCTCAGCACCCCCGCCGCTCACTGAGTTCCCGCGGCCCTGGAGCTACCAGACTCCCAGAAGCCCCGCCCAGAGAAGTTGCCAGATTTGGTGGTTTTCCGCATTATATTAAAGCCTGTTTACGGTGTGTTTTAACTGGGTTTTCGGCTGAAAGGCATATGAAATCTGGCACACCTTTGAACGCCGTTATAATATAGTGCTGAGAATGAACGCACTTTTGAACGCCGTTATACAGCGCTGAGAATGAACGTGTTCTCAATTACGTTCATCTAGCGGAAACAACATCCGTTCAGTTCACGTTCGCCCAAAATACGAACGCGTTCACGAACGATCGTTCATTGAACGTGTTCAGGTACATCACTGAGCTTAGTACACACGTCACAAACTGCACGAGCACAGTGTGAGCAGACCCTTGCATGATGCAACACACCGAGTGAGAGAGAGAGCGCGAGAGAGAGCGCGAGAGAGAGAGAGCGAGAGAGAGAGCAAGAGAGAGAGAGAGAGCGAGAGAGAGAGAGAGAGAGCAAGAGAGAGAGCGCGAGAGAAAGACAGAGAGAGAGAGAGACAAGAGAGAGAGAGAAAGAGAGACAGAGTGAGAGAGAGAGAGAGAGAGAGAGAGAGAGAGAGAGAGAGAGAGAGAGAGAGAGAGAGAGAGAGAGAGAAAAGAGAGAGAGAGAGAGATAGAGAGAGAGAGAGAGAGAGAGAGAGAGAGAGAGAGAGAGAGAGAGAGAGAGAGAGAGAGAGAGAGAGAGAGAGAGAGAGAGAGATCCACGGCGGGAACAGAATAGATTGCATTAAAAACTCACCAAACGTCCAAGAGGAAGGAGACAACCGTGGAGATGACAAAGTTCACCAGTCCATATTGTCCCCCCCGTTGGGATGAACTTGGGAGTCTGTTCCTAGTTTATCTGCCACACGTTAGCACTCGATAACGTAGCTGACGCTAGTTAGCTGTCCCTGCCTTTAGCTAAGCCGACATGGCTAGCCTGACTGAACCTTCTAACACGCAACAACTTTCATCTTCAGTCCATCTGCCGAACGTCCTCTTCGTCTTGGCATAACCTAATCACTATACTTGGTATTGATAAGCTTATGGCACGCAGCGTTATTTCTTCTGCTCCGATGCTGCACAGCGCTCCCGTGGATAGCGCCAAATAGTCAGACCCTGTACCTGTAAGTTATGTAACCCCTCCCCTCGTTGAAACGAATAGTATATCTGCAGAGCCGCAGAGCTCCCAATAGTGTATCTGCAGAGCCGCAGAGCTCCAATAGTATATCTGCAGAGCCGCAGAGCCCGGAACAAGTCAGACTAGATTTTAGGTCTGTGATGGAAAGTGATTGTTAACATTATATTTTTTAAAGATTTTTATTAAAAAAATTTAAAAATACAAAATAAAAATAAAAATAAATAATAAAAAGGCTTTTTTTTTTCTTTTTTTTTCGAGGCCCCCCTCCCCGCGAGACCCTGTGCGACCGCACTGCTCGCACACCCCTTGAGGCGGCCCTGCATACATACATACATACATACATACATACATACATACATACATACATACATACATACATACATACATACATACATACATACATACATACTGTACATACATACACATAACATACGTACACACAGTATATACATACATATAACATACATACACACAGTACATACATACATATATAACATTCATACACAGTACATATATATTATATATAACATACATACACACAGTACATACATGTACATATATAACATACCTACACACAGTACATACATATATAACTTACCTACACACAGTACATACATATATAACATACCTACACACAGTACATACATATATAACATACCTACACACAGTACATACATGTACATATATAACATACCTACACACAGTACATACATGTACATATATAACATACCTACACAGTCAGTGATGGTAATAACGGCGTTATAAATAATGGCGTTACTAACGGCGTTAGTTTTTTCAGTAACGAGTAACGGATTACTCTTCTAATCTTAATAACGCCGTTACCGTTACTGCCAAAAAATGCGGCGCGTTACTATGTGTAGCAGTCTGGAAAATATGGTATATTATTCAGAACTGCTGACTGTGTTTATATCCCTTTTTGTACACAAAGACATTCTAACTAGTGTCATTGATTCACACGAACAATGACACAAACGTCCCGTCCAAAGAGCATGTGAATACGGATCATAAATGACAGTATTGATTCATATTTTACAGTGCGTCTCCCCTTGTGACTGGCAGGCGGGACCAGCAGGGGGCAGTAGCAGGCAGAGAGTGGCGGAGAGAGCTGAGAGATGATAAAGGGAGGAGTGCAACGGAAGTCGTTCTCTTCGGCAGTGAACTTGACAACGAGAAGTCACGTCTAACGGGGGGGCTCTGGATAGCCCCGTTGCTGACTTTATGCCGGAGTGCCCCGTGGAACAGTGACGGGTGATAGGAAGTACTGGCTAGTGGATACGATATCCTAGCAGTACCAGTGTTATGATATTATGAACATTAAGTGCAGAGTCAGGCACTAAGAGTCGAGTTATACCTAGTTACAGTGAGCGGTATAGGTAGCGTGCGGCTAAGGATCACAGTAGCATTGCTCGTGTTATACCTAGTTACAGTGACGGTATAGTCTGCGTGCCAGAGACGTACGGGACATCCAAGCAGTCTGCCCGGGCGTCAACAGCTGTCTGCACCGGAGAGCAGCAGCACACCTGCTCCAGGCTGCCTGCAGGACACGGGGAGTTCTTTACCACCAGCAGAGTTCGCCCAGCACCAGCTCAGCCAGCACTGCCTCTCTGCTATAGCTCCGCCTGCTAGCACCTGCGGCGCGAGTGTTCGACGCCATCTTGCCACCAGGACGGTGGTGGAGCGGCGCGGCCGCCATTTTGGTAGAGTAAACATTAGGGCTTCGGCGCCCAGGATCTATTGCACCTTACACAGTGTGGAGCGGCCTGCGGGTGAAGTTAACGTTGCTAACTGCAGACCCCAAACATTACATTACATGCCGGCATTAGCATAGGGCTTTTGTTTTGGTAATTGTGGGCCCACACTTTTGGTTTTATTTCCTTTTCTTTGAGCGTGATACAATGTGTGTGTATTAATATTTTCCCATTCAATTAACCATTCCCTGAGGGGGGAAGTTACAGACCTGGTGCATTATAATTAAAGCCTTTTGAGGTATTATTCTGACCGTATAATTAAAGCCTGTTGAGGTATTATACAGGGTGAGGACCCAGACGTGGGTGGTGAGTCAAACACCGTGAAGTATATTATCCCTGATAGTAACCCAGAGGTGGGTGCATAATATACGTGTTTATGAGGTATTGAGTTGAACAGCAGGGGCTATAGTAGGACTTCAGCCCAATTGGCCACTAGTATTAAATAATTGTAACTGAACAGTACAATTAACCTAAAGACTTGAATGGGGTTCTGTGTGCGTGTCCATTCCTGTGCCCTGCATTAACTCTTTTGGTGTGGGTAACGTATATATATGGTTAACCCCTTCCTACCCAGCTCTCCCCTTTTCATTTTAAGGTTTCTAGGGTCATTGAGGGAGGGTACTGCTTGCTGCACACACACACACACACACACACACACACACACACACACACACACACACACACACACACACACACACACACACACACACACACACACACACACACACACACACACACACACACACACACACACACACACACACACACACACACACACACACACACACACACACACACACACACACACACTAAGGCTGTCCCCGAAGCCTGTTTTTGGGATTCGAACTTCGTCAGGGTTTTTCGAATGGACGTTCAAACCTTCGTTTTGAATTAAATTTATTTTATTTTATTCTAAATAAATATTAATTTTTATATAAATATCCTCAAACTAAATCCTCAATTTGAATAAAGTGATTAATCTGATTAAATTAGTATTTTTTTTTATTAAATCAACTTTCTTTAATGAATATAACTCATCAGTTTTTAATACTATAATATTAGTGTATCAATCAATCAATCAATCAATCAATCAATCAATCAATCAATCAATCAATCAATCAATCAATCAAATGTATTTGTATAGCACGTTTAAACATGACGCTTGTCAACCAAAGTGCTTCACATAGCTAAGCTAAGTACAAAGAAAAGTATAAAATAAACAGAAAAATAAAATAAAAACAACGGATAGACAAAGGAAAAACAGAACAACACGTCAACAAGTACGGCAAGAGTCAAAGTGAGTCAGGGAAGGCCAGGCGATATAGGTGGGTTTTGAGTTTTGATTTAAAAGACTCGATGGAGGGGGCAGATTTAATGGACATGGGGATGCTGTTCCAGAGGTCAGGGGCTGCGACCGCAAAAGCACGTCCCCCCCTAGACTTGAAGTTAGACCTACGGGTGGTTAGGAGACCCTTATCAGCCGATCTGAGGGCCCTGGCGTTGGTATAGGGGGTGAGGAGGTCTGCTAGGTAAGCAGGGGCCTTACCATTTAGGGCTTTATAAACCAATAAAAGGACCTTGAAGTCTATTCTAAAGCGCACCGGGAGCCAGTGGAGGGAGGCAAGTACAGGGGTGATGTGAGCTCTCTTCCGGGTACCTGTGAGCAGTCTAGCGGCAGCGTTTTGGGGGAGTTGTAGACGGGCTATGGTGGATTTATTTAGCCCCAGGTACAGGGAGTTACAGTAGTCTAAGCGTGAGGATATGAAGGCGTGAATTACTCTTTCCAGGTCTGAGGGGGAGAGAATGGCCTTGATCTTGGCTATGGACCGGAGCTGGAAAAAGCACCCCTTCACCACCGAGTTTACCTGCCTATTGAAGGAAAACTCGGGGTCAAAGAGCACGCCCAGGTTTTTAACAAAGGGCTTGACTAGGGGAGACAGGTTACCCAGGCTGCTGGCAATGACTCTGGTTTGGTTTAGAGGGCCGAAAAGGAGGATTTCACATTTTGACTGATTGAGCTGTAGAAAATGTTGTGCCATCCAGCATTTGATGTCGTCTAGGCAGGAACGAAGACTGTCAAGATTGTTTATAATTTATTGTTGGGTTTCATGGGGAGATAGACCTGAGTGTCGTCAGCATAAAAATGGAAAGAGATGTTGTGTTTTTTAATTATCAGACCAGGGCAGCATGTATAGGGAGAATAGGATAGGGCCAAGGATGGAGCCTTGTGGAACCCCGCAAGAGAGAGAGGCAGAGGGGGAGGAGCAGTTTCCGATGTTAACGGAGAAGCTTCTATATCACTGAGGTAGGAGGTGAACCATGATAGGGCTGTGCCACTGACACCAACTGCCTGGTGAAGACGGTCAATGAGGATAACATGGTCTATTGTATCGAAAGCTGCACTGAGGTCTAACACCGGTTCCTGACAGGGAGCGAGCGAGCGAACTAGAGACGAAATCGCGCGCGACACTGTCCTGATATGAGGCGGCGCGTGTCCGAGTGTGTCTGTGTGTGTGTGTGTTACCTGGAAGCACACGTGGGGGGGGGCTGCGATTCTTGACCAATAAAAAGTGTTTAGGGGCGGGACTCGGCCGCGTAATCGCTCAACTAGAGACACAGCGAGCGAATATCTGAGGGGTGGACGACATCGCTGCTCAGTTCGCTGTCGCTCGCGGCAGGTCAGGATAGTCTGATTGAAACGAATACATTTTAATCATTTTCGCAATCACGCTCGCTCGCGTCGCTCCCTGTCAGGAAGGGGTGTAAGAGCATGAGGACAGCACAGTCCCGTGTAGCCTAATCTTTATCTGCAACTGTGAAGAAAAACCCAATTGGTTTAAACAGAATGAATAGACGCATACAAAAAAAGGTATAAAAAAAATATAAACATAAAAATACATTTATTAAAAATAAAAAAAATTCAAATGCTGATTTAGAATTCGAATGCCGACGTAACGAACGAAGGTCAGAACGTTTGGGGCTCAGCCCTAACCACACACACACACACACCTACCTCTCCAGGCAGCTCTCGTAGTTGAAGGTGGCCTTGAAGCCGTAGATGGCGAAGGTCACAATGCTGGCGAAGATGGAGGTGCCGCTGTTGATGAGCGAGACCACCACCGCCTGCCGCTCAAAGTTGTTGTGGTACTGGTTGTAGCTGGCGAAGGCAATGAGCGAGCCGAAGCCCAGGCCCAGCGAGAAGAAGATCTGCGTGGCCGCGTTCACCCACGTGGTGGGTTTCATGAGCTCCTCCATCTGGAGACACACACACACACGTTCAAGTTCAAGTTTCTTTATTAGTTGTCATACAGAAGTACAGAATACTTTTATACAAAATGCTTCTTTCTGTTACGCTCCTGAGACTGTGCTAGACAAAAAAGATAAGTATAAAATAAAATAAGTATAGCAAGTAAAAAATAGAAGTCACGTACGTAGACACAAGTGTTCAGTATGTACATATGTACAATGTTCAATGCAGAGTAGAAGTAACTGAGTTACCATACAATATACTATACAATATACTAACACAATATACTAATATACAATCTACTATATAGTGCAAAGCAGAAATGGGATGAGGTACAATTTAGGTACAATTTACAGTAAGGTGTACTGAGGTATGGGTTGTAGTGCGAATTCATAAAGTGCCAATAAATATAAAGTGTGTTTAGGTGTTCTAAAGTGTGTAGAGTGGGTGCTGCAGTGAGTTGTTTGTTTAAAGCAGTGCTTCTCAAACTTTTTCTGTCAGGCCCCCCTTTGGCGGACCAAAATATTTTGCCCCCCCCCCCCCACCCCCCCCCCCCCCCCCCCCCCCCCCCCCCCCCCCCCCCCCCCCGCCCCTCGCCCCAACAAAATAGTCATGAAATGGGCCATGTTTATATTTTTTGAAATAACACCAATATCGTGACCTTTCAAATTGGCCCTATATTTTGTTTTCAGAGCTGTCATGGATGAAAAGCCAGCTTCACACAGATATGTGGTGCTGAATGGTATCAACACCTTAACTGCTGCATCATGAGATACTTGGTGGGCCATGAGATGAGATACTTGGTACTCAGCACCACACTCTGAAACTAGCTCTCTAGGTGGTATCAGATGAGATTTCAAAGAGTTCTTCCAAGAGTTTGGATGGAGATGTGTCAGGAAGCTTTGTCTCAATGTTGTCTGTAAAGTTTTTTTTATCCAGAGTAACTTGGTGATCCTTTTCTGTGTTTTATTAAATAATGATTTTCAGATTTTGAGAAATGGTATTTTCATGGAGAACAGTGCAGCTGCAACAGATAGCACTTTAGTGATAATTTTCTGTAATACATTTTTTTATTTATTTTTTTATAAATCTCAAGGCCCCCCCTGTCATGCCTCTGCGCCCCCCTTGGGGGGCGCGCCCCCCACTTTGAGAAACACTGGTTTAAAGTGAGTGTGTGCGTGTGGATGTGTGTGCTGTGAGTGCATTTGATGGTTGTTGCATAGTTGTAGCTGAGGGGTACAATTCCCTGACTGTATTGTTAGATATGATATTTAATACCACTACCTCATGTACTTTAACTTCTGGCCACCCAGTACAAGATATAAGTATGATGAACACTTTCCCACCTGATGAAACGAACCAACACAAATGGACCAAATCGAATATTTAATACAGCAAAGGGTGTACACAATATTCACTTAATTACATTTATGATTTGAAATGTTAAGTATGCACTTTTATGGCAAATGAGTATTCGTAGGTAAATCAACATTGAATGTCCAATCTCTGGTTGCGCAGGGAGTAAGTATACAACCTGGAATATTTAGGAAACGATAGCGATAGTACTTAAATAATTATAGCTGGATACACTAAGGGGGGGGGGGGTCCCGCTGGTTGTAAGACAGTAGGAGGGGGGGGTTAGAGAAGTCGCTGGCGGTATCCCATCTGGCCGACGGTGTCTTGGGAGAATCCAAAGTCTTAGACCCAGTGCCCACAGAACCTCGGGCCGTAGACGAACACAGCTGGACCCTCTGTGGAACGGTATCTGCCGGTCCACAACGGAGAGACGTGGTGCGACCTCACGTGTAGAGCGCCGCCTCACCTGTAGTCCTCTCCGGGGGGTAATTCCAACACTCGACAGTGTTGGCCTTTATCCATGGAATAATCAAAGCACATAAAGCATAATCCACGAGCCGTGGAAGGCTCGCCGTCGTCGGGTAGAGTAATCCAATATACAGGTCCAGTCGCTCTTGACCCGGAGCTCCTCGGATGCAATCACCACTAGGGGTCTGACCAGCCTGGATAAGCGTCCAGATAACGTCAGGAACGATGGGGGTACTGATAACTGTAGAACTCGAACCGAACGATGCACCATACATAAATAGACTATTATTAGCTTAATAGAATACGTCCAACTCGACGGTATGGTGCCAAACTATGACCATTCAACTATTAATCTACACGATATCTCAATGCCTATTCTGGGCCAAGTAGGCCCTACTACACCGCACGTGCTTCGTGGGGAGGCTTTTGCGTCTGTCACTCTGTTGGAGGGTAAAGAACTGGACTAAAAGAAAGTTCTACTTTACGAGCGTCATATATATATGCGCTATGAACAAATAGTACCACACGTATTTCGCCCGGCATATTACTGCGCGGAACCGGGGGCTGCCTCGACATGTTAGGCGGCACGATTGAACTTGAACCTAGGGGTATGGCAACCTGGCGCCAGGTTCTAGTCCAATGGTAGAATGAAACTATTATGGGCTGTTTAGTAGAAACGGGGATATTCAATGCATATTGTACAAGGAATATACAGGGGATATCAAACGATATACAAATACAATTAAATATATATATATAAATAAATATACATATTCGGTTTAATCTGATCCTTCACAACAGCCGCCCCCTAATTAGTCCCACCTAATTAGCTAAGCAGAGACAGATTAACCGCACTGTCTTCCACTCAAGGTCCGCTGTAAGGTCAGTCAACTCACAAAGTCATAGGGTCATGGTCATCATCGATAGTATCTGGGAGTCGGGGCAGTTCTATGAGCCTCGCCACGGGCCGTGTGTAGGTGCGCCCTTGGACGAGTACTTCAGCTGCTCGGACCTTGCCATCGGCACCGGTGATCACTTTGCTTACGCGGCCAGCCGGCCACATAGCTCTGGGGAGTGACTGGTCAACTATCATGACGACTGTTCCTTCTGTCAAATTGTCTCTCTCTTTTACCCACTTCTGGCGGGTCTGTAGAGACGGTAGGTAGTGAAGTAGGAAGCTGCTCCAAAACTTGTCTGCTAGTACTTGGCTGTACCTCCACATTCTTCGGCCGTTCGCTTCTTCGGGCCTGTACATTGTCTGGGGTAGCGCGGGGTCCAGCCGCCCCATTAGGAGTGTGTTGGGGGTGACTGGGTCGACATCTGCTACATCACTGGAGACGTAACCGAGGGGTTTGGAGTTCAATACTCCCTCGATCTCCGTGAGGACTGTCATTAGGACTTCCTCTGCCACAGTCTGGGCTCCGAGTACGGCATACAGGGCTGTCTTTATAGAACGTACTTCTCGTTCCCAGGTTCCACCGAAGTGGGGTGCGTTCGGGGGATTAAACTGGAAGTCAAACTGGGCTGGAGCGAGGTGGGTCTTAAGTTCTGGGCCCATAGCTTGGAAGCTCTCTCTCAGCTCTCTTTCTCCGCCTTTGAAGTTGGTCCCGTGATCAGACAACAATGTAGACGGTTGTCCTTTCCGTGATATGAATCTCCGGAAGGCCATAAGGAATGAGTCTGTGCTCATGGTCGGAAGGAGCTCGATATGTATCGCTCTGGTGGTCATGCATTTGAATACAATACCCCACCGCTTCTCGGTGCCTCTTCCTCTTTTTATATACAACGGGCCAAAACAGTCCATGCCTGTGGAGTGGAATGGCTTGTCGCCGATTCGGAGGCGACAGGGGGGTAGGTCAGCCATCCGTGGTATGCTGGGCTGCGCGCGCCACTTACGGCAGTCTAGACAGGTTCGCTGGAAGCGCCGTACTGCTTCTCTCCCTTGTAATATCCAATAACGACGTCTGATCTCCGCGAAGACTCTCTCTGCTCCGGCGTGGTGCACATCCTCGTCGTATTTCTTTATGATCAGCTCTGTGACCTTGTGTCGGCTGTTCAAGACGATCGGGTGCTTAATGTCATCTGGTAGATCGGGGGCTCTCCGCAGGCGACCACCCACTCTGATGAGATTATGTGCGTCACTCTCTGGTGCCAGGTGAATCAGTCTGCTGTCTGATGGGACGGGGTTTCCTCCCTGTAGACAGTCTAGCTCATCGGGGAACGAGTCTCTCTGGGCTCGTTGTAGTAGAAGAAGTTCTGCTTCTTCGTAGTCAGCTGCTGACATGTCAGTGGTGGACTGAATCTCTGGGTGGTGCCGCAGGAATGTCCTTTGTTGCGCACTCTCTAGGGTAATGCAGTCATCTATGTTCGGGTCTGTGGAGGCGACAGTGCTCAGTCCACAGAACATAGGCTTCTTGTTCTCAGCCTCCTCTCTACTTGCTTCCCTCGGGGTGGGCGTAGGCCAATCTCCTTCCGGGAGCTGGAGGAATGCTGGTCCGTCACTGTAGATGTTGTGACGGGTTAGGTCATCCAGGGACGTTCCCCGGGTGATGACGTCAGCTGGGTTGTGTTTGGTATCCACATATCTCCAGCTTGCTTCTTCTGTTAGTTCCTGAATCTCGGTGACTCTGACTCCCACGAAGACTTTGTATCTGCATGAATCAGACTTAATCCATGTGAGTACTGTCGTGGAATCTGACCACAAGATTGTTCTATGCACCGGAATGGTGAGTTCACGTTGGATTAACGTGGCTAGATGCGCTCCTGCGAGGGCTGCGCAGAGCTCTAGACGTGGGATAGATTGTTGCTTACGTGGGGCCAGTATGAAAGCAGTGTGTATCTCTCCTCCCATCTCTTGTGCACGCAAATAAGCAACCGATCCGTAGGCTACTTCGGAGGCATCGCTGAAGACGTGTAGCTCAATCTCGCATGTCTCTGGCCTCACTGTGGATGGGAAGTAGCTGCGGCGTATGTTGACACCTGGGAGTGAGCGGAGTTCCGTCTCCCACTCTCTCCATGTTGAGGCAAGGTGTGCGGGTATTGGGTCGTCCCAGCCCTGGTCCTTGTCCCATAGTGCTCGTACAATCATCTTTGCCCTGGTGGTGTAAGGTAGAATACATCCCAGCGGGTCATATTGTCTGGCGAGTGTTCTGTACACACTCCGTCTGGTGGTCGGTATCGCCGCCGACCTTCCTTGCTCTGGAGCCAAGGGTTTGTGTCTATAGTGGAGCGAGTCTGTTTTGAAGCGCCAGACTAATCCTAGTGTCATTTCTTGGGCTTCTCCTGGGATTGTCGCCATCCAGGTCTCGCTGCTGGCAGCCTTGTCTGCGGAGGAGAGGCTGCGCAATACGTGCGGGTCACTGCTGGCCCACTGCCTGAGATCAAAGCCTCCTTTGATTAGGGAGGCGCGTAACTTGATTAGGAGAGCCTCGGCTTCTTCTTGAGTCGAGACGCTTTGTAGACAGTTGTCTACGTAGAAACTGTTCTTCACACTGTGTTGGACCTCTTCATCTGCTGCTGGGTCCTCTGTGACGTGTTTCTGTAGTGCAAATAATACTGGGGGGTCGCTGCTGGCCTGCTGCCGGAGATCAAAGCCGTCTTTGATCAGGGAGGCGCGGAGCAGCGCACGGCGTCGCCAGTCTATTTTCTTCTCGACAGGCTGCAGGAGTGTGGTGTCTCCTTCTTCCACTCTGGAGTGGAGGCAGCTGGTGGCTGCTGTTCGGTTGAGAGATTTAGCGAGGGGGCTTTGCAATGTCCATCCTAGGCGGGTCTCGACTGCTGCAGGACAGCCCCGGGGACCTGTATGGACCCGGTCAATCGGGACTATGAGTTCTGCATGGTCGGAGCCTATCAACAGGGTCGGGGTAGCGCCGTTTATGAGCGGGATAGGTAATTGGCGCAGGTGCACATATTTATCCATCAACTTGGTGACAGGGTAGGTGTACTGCGAGAGTCCTATTTCTTGGCTGGTGAAAGCATTTGTGATCTTGTACCGTCGCTCTGGCTGCCCGTTGGCTGCGATAGTGAAGGAGACATTCTCGCCTTTTATCGTCTTTAAATCTCTTCTTATTGTCCGAATCGTCATTTCGTTCTTGCTCCCCCGCAGTCCCAGTTGAGTCGCAGCGGAGGCGAGCAGAAGGGTCTTCTCTGACCCGTCATCAAGGACGGCGTAAGTGTCCATGACTTTATCCTGGTAGCTCAATGTCACATGGACTACCTTTAAGAGCACTTGAGCTCCGTTGCTGCTGGCGGGGTCAATGTACATGACACTTGCCTTGGTGCCGCTCCGTGGTGCAGGTGTAGGCCGTCTTCCGTTACTATCGTGTAGTATATCTAGATGGGCTCCATTGCACCGGCTGCACCTTTTCTTTAGGCGGCATTCGGCTGCCATGTGGGGCCGCGCACATCGATAACAGCGCCGGTTGGACTTTATCCATTGGCTCACTTCTTCTGCATTCATCTTTGTGAATGTGTCACATTGTGACAGCCAGTGTTCTTTCTCACAGTAGGGACACGCTATCTTCCACTTCTCCTTCCTCGAGGGGGTGCTGTGACTCTTACTGCTCGGTACTGACTCTGATTGGTGCATGACAGTCACCGATCTTCTTCCATCATTTATTCTCCTGGGTCCCTCTCTGGAGCTTGGCGTGCTCCGCCCGAAGGTGTCCAGTCGTAAGCTGCTGACCTCTCTCGCCAGGAAGTCGGCCAGATCAAGGAGGGATGGCTCGGGGCCGTCGGGATCTCGGTAGTCCCTCTGCCGCCGAAAGCGCTCCTGTCTTGCGGGTGGCAGCTTCTCCAAAATCCTCTCAACGTTAGAGTTGGCGTACAGCTCATGCCTGCCCTTCTCCCGTTGAGCTCCCAGCATCCCCACCAGGGACTGCACTTTGATTGACAGGTCATCTAGTGAGCGATTGTCTGTGGCTGGGGGTAGGCGGTCAATATGCCTTATCTCCTGGATTACGTAATCCCATATACGTCCATATCTTTGATCCAGCGCTGCGAGGGCCGCTGTATATGGGGTCGAGGAGGTAGCATAGGCTAGCGCTATATTGTGTGCTCGCTGTACTTTCAGGTGCTTCAATAATATTGCATACTTGTGGCGTTCATCAATGACATCCGCCAGCATTGTCTCTAAGCACATCCGGAGCTCCGTGTACTGTGCTCGACTCTCATAGGCGAAGTCTGGGATTGATGGCGTGGCGTTGTATGACGCCGTGGATGGCGAATACATCGGCGAGCGTTGGGGGAGAGACCTCCTGGGCGAGTCCCCTCTTGCGCCTCGCTGTGGGCCGGTACTGGCAGGGTACCATGGCCCGCTGGTCCAGGTACTGTTCCTCGGGGCTGGTCGTGCGTCGTGCTCACCCGTAAATAGAGTCGGGGGTCTGTAGCGCAGCGCCGCGGGGGTATAGCCTGGACTGTATGGGACCTCCTGGTCCGGTGGAGTACTGTGCTGTCGTCGGGCTTGGTTCTCCTCTTCTCCCTCTTCTTCTTCTATCAAATCTTCCAGATCTTGTAATCGTTTATTTAGCTTCTCCGCAGTGTAGGCCGCTCCTTCCTTGTAGCTGGGTCTCGCTTGGACCGGGATGGGAAGGGGGTCTGCGGGGGGTCTAGACTCGGTCTGTTGGTCAAGTTCAGGGTCGCTTGCTCGTTGCGGTGACGCTGCTCTTGACTGCTGTCTCGACGAGTTCCTTGAGCCCCTGGCGGAGGGAGAGGGAGTTGTCCTTTTGATCAGCTGCTCTATCAGTTGCGCTTGTAGTCTGTCGCGCTCTGCGTCTCTTTGGGCACCGGCAGCGGTGCGCTGGGCGTCGGCGCGGTCTCTTGCCATATTCTCTTCCATCTGGAAGCGTCTCATCTCCAGACTTGTGCGCTGTTCTTCGCTCCGTTGCTGTGCTTGGAGGTGTTCGCGCTCGCTGGTCGCCTGGGCTTGGAGACGTTCGCGCTCGCTAAGCGTCTGTGCTTGGAGCCGATCGCGTTCGGTAGAGGCTGTCAGGCTGATGAGGAACGCCTGCTGTAGTATCCTCTCCGCTTCGCTGGGGGAAGGCGGTAGTGGAGGTGAGCCGCTCCTGCGTGAACCGCTCCTGGGGGTACTCGTTGGGGAGTCCTGGAGCTCTAGTTCCTCGGCGCTCTCCTCTTCTTCTTCCGTGCAGAGTTCTCTCTCTGTAGGGTTGTCTTCCTCCCGGGGCGTGTCGGGGACTACTTCTTTAGTAGTGGCGGGGGGTAAAGGCATGTCAATTCCCTCCTGGTCTCCACCGTGGGCTTGGTCAGTTACATTAGGACCTACTAGGGCATCTGTGGTCGGGGAAACCTGGTCGTTAAGGTCAGACATAATTTTACTTTCTACTTTTACTACGTTTACCGTTTGTCGAAGGCTAGGTAGTTGACTGACAGTGTAAGCCTCTAAGTACTGAGGTGTCTGTCGTCTGCGCCGCGGGCGTTCTAGGTTAGGAGGATCGTTTCGTGGAGTGTTCATCATAGGCCATTTCGATATTAATAACACTATATTAATATTACACTAGTTACCCTCCGGCTCGAAGGACCAATTGTAGCTGAGGGGTACAATTCCCTGACTGTATTGTTAGATATGATATTTAATACCACTACCTCATGTACTTTAACTTCTGGCCACCCAGTACAAGATATAAGTATGATGAACACTTTCCCACCTGATGAAACGAACCAACACAAATGGACCAAATCGAATATTTAATACAGCAAAGGGTGTACACAATATTCACTTAATTACATTTATGATTTGAAATGTTAAGTATGCACTTTTATGGCAAATGAGTATTCGTAGGTAAATCAACATTGAATGTCCAATCTCTGGTTGCGCAGGGAGTAAGTATACAACCTGGAATATTTAGGAAACGATAGCGATAGTACTTAAATAATTATAGCTGGATACACTAAGGGGGGGGGGGGGTCCCGCTGGTTGTAAGACAGTAGGAGGGGGGGGTTAGAGAAGTCGCTGGCGGTATCCCATCTGGCCGACGGTGTCTTGGGAGAATCCAAAGTCTTAGACCCAGTGCCCACAGAACCTCGGGCCGTAGACGAACACAGCTGGACCCTCTGTGGAACGGTATCTGCCGGTCCACAACGGAGAGACGTGGTGCGACCTCACGTGTAGAGCGCCGCCTCACCTGTAGTCCTCTCCGGGGGGTAATTCCAACACTCGACAGTGTTGGCCTTTATCCATGGAATAATCAAAGCACATAAAGCATAATCCACGAGCCGTGGAAGGCTCGCCGTCGTCGGGTAGAGTAATCCAATATACAGGTCCAGTCGCTCTTGACCCGGAGCTCCTCGGATGCAATCACCACTAGGGGTCTGACCAGCCTGGATAAGCGTCCAGATAACGTCAGGAACGATGGGGGTACTGATAACTGTAGAACTCGAACCGAACGATGCACCATACATAAATAGACTATTATTAGCTTAATAGAATACGTCCAACTCGACGGTATGGTGCCAAACTATGACCATTCAACTATTAATCTACACGATATCTCAATGCCTATTCTGGGCCAAGTAGGCCCTACTACACCGCACGTGCTTCGTGGGGAGGCTTTTGCGTCTGTCACTCTGTTGGAGGGTAAAGAACTGGACTAAAAGAAAGTTCTACTTTACGAGCGTCATATATATATGCGCTATGAACAAATAGTACCACACGTATTTCGCCCGGCATATTACTGCGCGGAACCGGGGGCTGCCTCGACATGTTAGGCGGCACGATTGAACTTGAACCTAGGGGTATGGCAACCTGGCGCCAGGTTCTAGTCCAATGGTAGAATGAAACTATTATGGGCTGTTTAGTAGAAACGGGGATATTCAATGCATATTGTACAAGGAATATACAGGGGATATCAAACGATATACAAATACAATTAAATATATATATATAAATAAATATACATATTCGGTTTAATCTGATCCTTCACAACAATAGTGTTATTGTTCGTTGAGCAACCTGATGGCCTGGGGATAGAAGCTTCTTCTGAGTCTTTCTGTGCTTGCCATGAGACTCCGGTATCGCTTGCCTGACCGCAGCAGTTCAAAGAGGCAGTTGTTTGGGTGGCTGGAGTCTTTGATAATTCTCTTAGCCTTACCCATGCACCGCTTGTTGTAAATGTTCTGGAGAGTGGGAAGCCCCCCTCCAATTGTGCGCTCGGCTGAACGGGCCACTCTCTGTAGTCTGCTACGGTCTTGTGCGGTGCTATTCCCAAACCAGGAGGTGATATTGCCAGTCAGGATCCTCTCTATTGTACATGAGTAGAAGTTCTTAAGGATCTTATGACTGACTTGGAACTTCCTTAGGCGCCTGAGGAAGTAGAGGCGTTGCTGTGCCTTCTTCACAACACTGTCAATGTGTGTGGTCCATGTCAAGCCCTCGGATATGTGGACTCCGAGGTACTTAAAACTGTTCACTCTCTCAACCGGTGCCCCGTTGATGCTGAGGGGGCTGTAGTCCCTGACCCCCGACCTCCTAAAGTCCACAATCATCTCCTTTGTTTTGCTGACGTTCAGGGAGAGGCTGTTCTCCTGGCACCATCCCGCCAGGACCTTGACCTCCTCCAGGTAGGCCCTCTCGTCGTTTGCAGAGATCAGGCCCACCACTACTGTGTCGTCAGCAAATTTGATGATGACACACAAACATAAAAGTTAATATGAATGAATGAATGAATGAATATGAATTAAAAAATTATTTTTTACGTTCTTACGTATACTACTGAGATCTGTCACGTATGCTACTGAAAAGATGTCACGTATGCTACTGAAAAAATGTGCATACATTTGCATAATTATTTTTCAGTAGCATACGTGACAGATCTCAGTAGTATACGTACAAACTTTTCAGTAGCATACGTGACAGCTTTTCAATAGAATACATGACAGATCTCAGTAGTACGCGAATGCTTTTCAGTAGCATACGAGACACAT
>NC_140166.1:138048076-138055576 GCF_963971535.1 Notolepis coatsorum | reverse complement strand
ATCATGACATTTATGACATAGGGACATACAGTACATGACATACAGGTATATAGTACTGTTACAATTGTGACATATATGATATGCAAATATACAGTACTGTTACCCAGAGATCCTAACAGAGAATATATACATATGATGGGGAGGAGACTGTACATTAGGAGGGGGTGGGTGGGTGGGAAAGAAATATACATACGGACGGTGGGGAGAAAATATATACATACGGTGGGGAGAAAATATATACATACGGTGGGGAGGAGACTGTACATTAGGAGGGGGTGGGTGGGAGGGAGAGAAATATACATACGGTGGGGAGAAAATAATCATACGGTGGGGAGGAGACTGTCTATTAGGAGGGGGTGGGTTTGGTCATTTTATGGTGGCCAGTTTCGAATTGCAGCCTCCCGTAGGTGCTCTTTAACACTTTGATTACCACTGGTGAACATGGTAAAACGTGGTTAAATGCCAGCACCCACTTCAATGATAGCGTTGTGAACGCATAATCTCTGTCTTAAATTATGGCTATGTGTCTAATCTGTCCGTCACTTATCAATGACTTGTTTGCAGTCACCATTGTCGAAACGGATTGTTTTTTTAATCGGTTAATTTCCGTTTTATAGCATTTTGAAAAGCCCTCGTTTTTCAGGAAAATATATAGATTCCATGATAAACGGCATTTACTGGAATATTCTGGCATACACAAAAACGTTGTCATTTTTCGGCCTATTTATGAATCGTTTTCAAATAACGCTAGATTATCGATAGTATATGTGTACTTATGCACGCTATAGAAGCGATCTGAAAAGTATATTCTCTCATTTCCTGATCGCACACACACACACACACACACACACACACACACACACACACACACACACACACACACACACACACACACACGCGCACACACACACACACACACCCACCAGTGTTGTGCTAGTTACTGAAAAATAGTAACTCAGTTACTTTACTAGTTACTTCATTTCAAAGTAACTTCGTTAATGTACTAGTTACTTACACCCAAAAGTAATGAGTTACTGTGAAAAGTAACTATTTAGTTATTTAAAAAAAAAGATAAAAAAAAAAGATTGCTCCCGAGTCCCATGCCCTATAGTACTCAAAATCGGTTGATCAACTTGACAGTTTCCATTCACATCACCGAACTCTGCTAAGCAATGTGGTCTAGATACAAACACAAATCTGACACAAACAAATGTTGTCCCGAGTCATATAATAAGAAGTGCGCCGGTTGAAGGAACAGCCTTGATGTCGCCGGAGCGTTTCATTATAATAACCATTATAATTCAAGGGTACTACGACTATGCTTGCACCTCATGGTACCAAAGCACCTCAAAGGCGCTTAAAACAAAATTACAAACATCACAAAACAAACTGGTCAGACTACTACTTGACCTGAACCCCAGAACCCACCTCACCCCTGCCCACTTTGACAACCTAGGATGGCTTAGAGTAGACGACAGAGTACAGCAACTTGCAATGGGCCTGGTCTACAAGATACACTATACGACCGGGGTACCCATGTACATGTCAAAATACTTCCCAAAGGTCAGTGAATACCACAACCACTACACCAGAGGAAGCTCAACAAATCATGTAAAACCCAGATTCGGCTCAAACAAGGGACTAACGTTTCGCAATTATGCCACAACAATGTGGAACGCCCTACCCAAAGCTGGGGGTAACAGTACTGTATATTTGAATACCGTTTATGTCACAAATGTATCAGTACTAAATACCTATGTCCCTATGCCATAAATGTCATGTATGTTGTGTATGTCATAAATGTCTATATGAATTGAAAATGGGGGACCCTGATGGAAACAAGACAAACGTCTTTCTCAGGTCTGCATCCCCTTAACAATTGTATGTATTGAGCCGTACTGTATTGTACCCATTCTGCAATCTGTTAAATAAAGTTTTCATTCATTCATTCATTCACCATCTTGCAAGTTGCAACGTTGTTTAAGATATCAATCAAAGCATTGCAACGTTAGAATAGTTAGGATATCAATTGTGCATGAAAGGACTATATTGTTTGATTAGTATTATGAGATTCCCTGGCAGATTTCGTACAGTCAAAATCCGTTGATCAACTTGAGTTTCAGTGAACACATTGCACTGACTCACCAAAGTCTGCGGTGGTTGAGATGTAGTAACGTTACGTTAGTCCAGTTGACTCCAGCAGCGCCTCAAACATGTTCTTTATCTCGTTTCCATGTTGTATATTAATTATCTCTCCAAGTAGTTGCTAAATGGTTTGTTAGTTTGTTACTGCGTTCTTTTTATGTCGATTCATAGCGAGCGTTTGTTTTGTTTACAATAGAGAGGGTCTATTTCTTTCCGTAGCCGCATTTCTTGCGCACTTCTGATTGGCCAGTGGCCAGACTCGCCTCGTATCATTCTACGCGGGTGGGGATGAGGATAATAATAATCACTACCGCTCGCTATCAATCTACGCCGTATATAACGCAAATAACGCAGTGACGAACCATTCAGTAACGTAAGTAGCGTTACTGAATTTCAAAAGTAATGCGTTAGAGTACTAGTTGCGGCAAAAAGTAACTTCGTTTCTGTAACGCGTTACTTTGTAACGCGTTAGTCCCAACACTGACACCCACACACACACACACACACACACACACACACACACAAACACACACACACACACACACACACACACACACACACACACACACACACACACACACACACACACACACACACACACACACACACACATGGGACACGTTGATATATCTGTGAAAAAAGCTCTGATTACCCCAAGACTGGTAAAATAGATTCCTTACCTCAGATCAGATGTTATCCAAAAAGATTATTCCAATTCCTGATCGCCATTCCAAATATCGATCGCGTTTATTGATTCAGCATTGGGTGCTGGAAATACATAATCCACGCTGTTCTGAGGGCCGGCGATCACTTTGTCTCTTCAGTTGGCTCGACGGAAAAGTAAAATGAGGAAACTGCCCCCCCCCCCCCCTTCATCAGTCTAAACTAATGGGGTGCAGTTACACAGGGAGAGACGATAGGGGGCGGTATCTTCCCAGTTGAACTCAGAGAGACTCTGCAACACTAGCGTGAGGCTTGATTGATGAAATATGAATTCAAATCGACAATAAAAAAAAATACGACAAACAAAGACTCCAGACCTCAGACTCTAGTCTCAGACTCCAGACATCAGACTCTAGTCTCAGACTCCAGACCTCAGACTCCGGCCTCAGACTCCAGACATCAGACTCTAGTCTCAGACTCCAGCCTAAGACTCCAGACCTCAGACTCTAGTCTCAGACTCCAGACCTCAGACTCTAGTCTCAGACTCCAGACATCAGACTCTAGTCTCAGACTCCAGACATCAGACTCTAGTCTCAGACTCCAGACATCAGACTCTAGTCTAAGACTCCAGACCTCAGACTCCGGCCTCAGACTCCAGACCTCAGACTCCAGCCTAATACTCCAGACATCAGACTCTAGTCTCAGACTCCAGACCTAAGACTCCAGACCTAAGACTCTAGTCTAAGACTCCAGACCTCAGACTCCAGTCTCAGACTCCAGACATCAGACTCTAGTCTCAGACTCCAGACATCAGACTCTAGTCTCAGACTCCAGACCTCAGACTCCGGCCTCAGACTCCAGACCTCAGACTCCAGCCTAAGACTCCAGACATCAGACTCTAGTCTCAGACTCCAGACCTAAGACTCTAGTCTAAGACTCCAGACCTCAGACTCTAGTCTCAGACTCCAGACCTCAGACTCCAGTCTCAGACTCCAGACCTAAGACTCTAGTCTAAGACTCCAGACCTCAGACTCTAGTCTCAGACTCCAGACCTAAGACTCCAGACCTCAGACTCTAGTCTCAGACTCCAGACCTCAGACTCCAGTCTAAGCCTCCAGACCTAAGACTGCAGCCTACCTTGGGTGTGAACATGTACTTGATCCCGTTGCCTGCTCCATGGAGGGTGACGCCACGGATCAGGTAGATGAAGAGAACCACGTACGGGAACGTGGCTGTGAAATACACCACCTAGAGGAGGACAGCACGGGATCAAAGGTCAACGTTCAAAGTATTTATTGATATAAACTTATTGATATCAACTTTTACTGACACACTTTTTTTTGTTTAATTACAAAGAATATGCAAGCTATAGGTTTTAGTAAAAAGGTGAACATGAATACTTATTGTAACCATAAACAACTCTAACAATGAGTTTCCCTAAATCTCATTATAGTTATGTAAATAGGCGAACCCTATTATCTGATTCATTGATCTTTAATTCCATGTGCCTCTTGACCTGTCAAAGTGTCCTTCACCTTTTCCCTCCTCGGAAGGTCCTGGTTGCCTAAATATTAAAGGCAACCAACTTGTGTCTAACCACGCCCAACTTGCGTCTAGCCACGCCCCCGCGGCGACGTGGCAGCAGCAGAGCGGAGCTCCGTCGCGGCAGCATTATATGCCAGTAACCGCCCCTTATTCTGTATCCAGAACTAGCTCAAATGGCAACGCTGCATGGCTGTGGATCCTACGGCTCATTGCTGGCTAGTTCGATTCCCTTCAATTTTTTTTTTTTTTTTTTTTAACGTGCATTCGCATTCTTTCGCCGTTAAGTTTAGGCATAACTTTAAGCATTGTTTCGGAGTTGGTTAAGGTTAGGCATTGTTTCGGAGTTGCTTAAGGTTAGAAGGGTTAAGTTTAGGCGCTGTTAAGGAGCTGGTTAAGGTTAGAGTTTGACTTAGAGAATGGCAATATTTTTTAACGTGCATTCATTTCGCCGGTTAAGTTTAGGCATTGTTTCGGAGTTGGTTAAGGTTAGGCATTGTTTCGGAGTTGCTTAAGGTTAGAAGGGTTAAGTTTAGGCGCTGTTAAGGAGCTGGTTAAGGTTAGAGTTTGACTTAGAGAATGGCAATAGACAGCCTATTTCCGCGCTGCAGCGCGAGGCAATAGACAGCCTATTTCCGCGCTGCCGCTCTCTCGCGCTGCCGTGGTCACATGGGCATATTGGCCAATCAGAGAAACGCTAAACACAAGTTGGTTGCCTAAAATATTCACGCGTCCTGGTTATGTAATGAAGTGGGCCAGGGGTTCTCCCCCGCACAGTAAAGATACGCCCCGCTGATTCAGCGCAGCAAGAGACTGCAGTGGCAGTCCATAAAAACTCCGTTTATTGTCTAAAGATAGAGTGTTGTGTCCGTTCATAGTTAAGACAGTAGTAGGGTTGGGTACCATTCACATTTGACCTGT
Source organism: Notolepis coatsorum (assembly GCF_963971535.1). Classification (NCBI taxonomy): domain Eukaryota; kingdom Metazoa; phylum Chordata; class Actinopteri; order Aulopiformes; family Paralepididae; genus Notolepis; species Notolepis coatsorum. Next base: position 138,050,305 of record NC_140166.1, on the reverse strand, counting down.
GAATCGATACCGGTACCCAACGGTACCTTTCTCGGTACTTTAGTCTCAAAAATTTTTATCTACCTAACTCAGTTGTAAAAAATGTGTCCAAACTTCTAATTATTTATAATCATTATTATTTATTTAGAACAATTTGTTAATATATATATAATATTGCAGTGAGCGTTGTCTGCATCTAGCTTTGTAACGTGTAACCACACTTCAAATCCTAGGTAAGCATGAATTGTGCGTGTGAACGTTGACATGAACATGTGACACACTCATAGGTTTCGTTTCGTGGTAAACGAAACGTTGATGTCATCGAACAAAAAAATTATAAAATGGAAAGGATTATTTTGTTTTTTTACAGTACCGAAATGTTGCACCGGTGGATCTCACGTGAATCGGTACTCAGTAGTACCGACGTGATTCGGTCGATACCATTCGGTACCCATCTATAGACAGTAAAGGTGGAGTGTTTTTATTAACTAAAGATGGTGAGTTAGAGTGTTGTGTTCGTTCATAGTTAAAGACAGTAGAGGTTGAGTGCTTTATTAACTAAAGATGGTAAGTTAGAGTGTTGTGTTCGTTCATAGTTAAAGACGGCAGAGGTGGAGGGCTTTACTATTTAAAGATGGTAAGTTAGAGTGTTGTGTTCGTTCATAGCCTATTCCACCCGACGGGACCGGTACCGGTCCCGAAATGGCATCTGGTCATAAATCAATATTTTTCAGAGTGTTGTATAAAAGTTGCGATTTAAATTTCAAACGTATTCAAGTATTGACATCACTAACATGTCACAAAAGCATGTAGAATGTATATTATCGTCAATACGTTAGTTTAGCAATAGGTTAAAAGTGTCATTAGATAGATTTAACTTTTCGATTTGGTGAAGTCTATTCCGAGAGGGCGACCATTTTGGAAATTTTGAATCATGGGAATTGTAGTCTTTTTGCGGCCATTTTGTAATAGACATCGCTAGCTGTCGATCAGCGTTGGAATTTTTCCAAACTACACTTCCTGAAGCGATCTATGGGGTTCAAGGTTCATAGTTCTGTATGAATTTCTTTAATAACACTTATTCTGGATAATATAACACAAAAGGTAAAGTTTTTGACAAATATTAAAAGGCTTTCAAGTTTCCCTTCCCTATTGTTAACATGTAGGAACAATTAGATCTGAAATTAGTTTCAAAACGGTTGCACTGTGGGGAAAATAAAAAAGTACAGTCGATTTCAGTAGATTTCATTATCTGTTCTTATGCATGCCTGGTGATACTAAATCCAAATTGAACTCGGGCATTTGAAAGATAATACAAAAAATCTAAGGAAATTAATAAAGGGAAGATGATTAAACCGAAGGTTCTGTAGATACAGTACTGAAGTCTCCCATCCGGACCAATGCAATTTGAAATATTATTATAGAATATAGAATATGAAGCTTATAAATTACCTTATTATAGCCAATTCGCACATTTATATATATATACATACACTGTAACATTTTCACCGTAAAGTCACAATAAATTACTGGCAATATTTTGCACGACTTTTACAGTAAAGTTTACAACTATTTACTGTGAATGGCTTCACAGCAATGTGTTGTAATTTCACAGCACTGGTAGTACAATACATTGTTGTAATTTCACAACTATAATATATATATAAATGTGGGAGAATTCAGTACTGTATCTACAGAACCTTCGGTTTAATCATCTTCCCTTTATTACTTTCCTTAGATTTTTGTACACATGATCTCAAGAGGGTACTGAACGAGATCAGTGGCAGTTTTTAATGTTTGGTCATTATTAGCATGGTGTTATTCACTGTCAAAGATGCAAAGAAAAATCATAATTCATATTCTCCTTTGTTTCATCACAATTTAAGCAAGCCTAGTAATAGACACAATATTTCTGACACTGTGAATACATTCCCTGAGGTCCATAGATGTCCCTAGATACCAAGAATATGCAAATGGCCCTTGTAGAAGTGGAGCAATATTCCATTTACCTAGGTATATATTTTAGGTGAAAATATTCCACGGGTGGAACAGGTTAAAGACAGTAGAGGTTGAGTGCTTCCTTATGATAAGATGAATCACCACATACAGTAACTCTGTTTATTGTCTAAAGATAGAGTGTTGTGTCCGTTCATAGTTAAAGACCAGTAGAGGTGGAGTGCTTTATTATCTAAAGATGGTTTAGAGTGTTGTGTTCGTTCATAGTTAAAGATAGTAGAGGTTTAGTGCTTC